>NW_005054407.1:1362650-1370958 GCF_000277835.1 Geospiza fortis | reverse complement strand
AGCATAGAAGAGGGGAATTTGAAATATAAATAGTAAAATCCATAACTAATTCTGATTTCAGCAGATGTTCTCATTTGCACCTTAACTCAGGCAGAGGCATCTCCTAACAACTGGATCTTAACAGTATTGGTCTGTACCATGCCTCTTGTATAAGAAAGACACTTTGAAGAAGAGCAAAAGACATGACAGTGAAGCCAGTAGTAGTGTACCAGAACAATGCACAAGGAAGGAAAGGAACGAGTGGAGGCATTCAGTCTTCTCGAAATGGGAATGGGAGTGTGACAGGCTACAGTCCAAGCAGACAGGAAAAGCGTCCAAAGGAGCAAAACAGCAATCACTCAGCAGGAGATGCTAAAAATGTTACTTGGAGTGATACAGCATGACTGCAGAGCTCTAACTCTCTATTTGGTATGGCCTAAAACGAAGCAGAAAGCTGAAGCCACTGTTTCTTCCCCACAGCTTGTCTTCAAAATGTGCCTCATGAGCAGCCTATATTTAAGCCAAGCTTACTAGCTTGGTGTGTCAGAAATCCTTTATTTTCAAGACAGACTTTGTAACTTTGTAAGTCTGTGGTTAACTAAAAGACTTATTCTTAAGGAAAAGGCTCAAAGTTCTATTTTGCTGTTCTGACTTTTTATAAAAGCCAGACTTCAGTAGAAACCGTGATAATTGTGATTTCTTTCCGTTTCTTTCAAATCTTTTTCAAGACTTTGGGTCTGCTAGGGAGCTATAAAACTTATAGATGGTTCAAACTAGAGCATTTTTCATCAGGCTATCATGTAGGAAAAGTTTAATTTTGGAAGACACATGTTGTTTTTTCTTCCTTGGGGTGAGAAATATATTGACCCAACAGAAACTCATTCTGTATTACTGAAGAGCCCTCAGTGTGAAGGTAAATATCTCAAGCAAAGCAAAAACATGACTGATATCCATTTCAGTTAGTCAGTAACCTTATACACTAAGGTTGTAAGAGGGGTTCTCAGCTTGTTTAATGCCTATAAATACTTTTTTCTTTGGAAAATGTAAATTAAACAAAAAAATTCCTTTCAAACCTTGAGATGTGGAGTGGGGATGTTTCCTCAAAATCTTCTTTATGGTAAGCAACTATCAAATCTATCAACCTCGGGCAAACTTTTGACTGGTTTTCAAAATTCAGTAGCTATTTAGGAAATATTAAAACAGAACAATGAAGGAAGTACATATCAGAATCTCAACAGTAATGTATAGGATTTAGTGATCTCTAGATCTTTATCTACTTTAGTCATCAGCACACTTAAGCAGTTTTCCTACACCACAACTATGGGGATAAGAAAGCAGCATTTAAAATATCTTACTGAATAAAATGCATTTAAATTAAATAAGGGCCAGGAAAATATTGCAAATGTAATCTAAATTAAGATGAGCCTCACCATAGCTTTGCTGAATTAAATATATATATATATATATATATATAAAATGTAGATTCAATATTTTAATTCAAAAGAGAATTTTATTTTAATTATGGCATTTGATATTTTTTCCCTCAACGTATTCTGTTACTTTAAGCTTGTTAGTTTCATAGTTTTTTATCTTTCTGGGGTTTTTCATGATAGAATTCTAGTTTTATTTCTGAGTACAGTAACTTGTATTTTCAGCATAGTTTCTTCCAAGTCCCTAGGAAAATATTTTTCTCTGCACTTTTTTAGTTTTGGCTATAAATCTGCTCCCTTATAATAAGTAGGCTCCCTTATAATTTCAAGAATCTCTCACTTTTTCTCTATGTTGTAAGAATCTTTTATTTTGGTCGTAGCAAGGTCAAGGAAATAAATGTACAAAATGAAAATTACATGTAGGATAATATTTAATATTGCATGAACTAAAGGTGAAGAGCGGGTTTGTTAAGTCTACTTTCTTTTCAGCAGCTCTCTCAATGCAAGACAAAATTTTCACAAGTGCCAAAAAGTGGTATAAAGTATCAATAAGTATTTTTTTCATACAGATAAAAATCTCATTTGTTCCCACAATACTGTCTCAGAAAGTGGTTTTTCCACCTCTATTCTATTTCAGAGGTAGAAGGAGTGAGAAAGTTCTCATTAAAAAGTAAGTTTTAATGCACAGCAAGAAGATAACCGTGGTTCAGACACGTGATTTAGCATCATTTTTGACAGCTCATTGCCTCCATATTCTGAGTCAACTCCCTTGTGCCTTCCTACCATCCGCATTAGAAGTATTCACTGTGCTGAAAATGCCACATATAATTAGTGATAAAAAGTATTTATTTAAAAGAAAAAGTGATGAAATAAGGTGAAATGAGTTACACTCTGCAGAGTTCACTTTGAAATAGAATGAGACAATGATCCCTTCCACACCTACCTTTCTCACTTTTGCCAAACTTTGGAAAAAAATGTGAAGATAACTCTTTTTGCTTATAGATAAAATTGTAAAACAATGTTCAGCTCCAGAGATTTCTTTTGTTACAAAAAATAATTTTCTCTTGAAGTGCAATTTCTTTCTTTTTTCCCCAGAACTCAAGTTATTACCTCATCTGTTGAGCTATGTCCAGGGGCTTCTTTCATAATTTTCTTGTATTATTCATGCATGAGCCTAAAGCTGAATTTTAATATTTATATACTCTAGGAAGAACTTGTGTCTCAGTCTGCCATAGATGAAGTGCAGAACAGAGTGCGAAGCGTGGATTAGCAATGAAGACAAAGAACAAGATGATGTAGGGAACTAATTGTTAGGGAATCATTCTTTTGGTATAAAGAGATGCCTCGATACTTAATTATGGTACTCATACACAATTCTATTGAAATTAATAGAAAAAATTCTGAAGAGAGAAGTAAGTTCAATAAAAATTTTGGTGTCTGAGTCTTCCAACATCATCTAAATTTAAGGCATTTAAAATTCCATGCTTCTGCTGAGGCTTAAAGTTGCCCAAACATTTAATGCTAACCTTTTTATCATGTTTAGAAGTATCTGGTTTTGGAGGGTGGGAGGAAGGTGGAAAAACACATGTCCCTCCTAAACTAAAAGTCATATTTAGGTAAACAGATACTCAGGTTCTTGGAGGGCCCAGTCATGCTCAGAGTGAGACTACGAAAAGTCAGATCAGATTAGATAATTTCTAATGTCTAATCATGGTTCTCTCTTCAGCCCATTGCTTTAACCATGAGGATACTCAGACTTTTTCACAAAAGTACACATTTTTTCTTTGGTCCAGTACATAAACATAGTAACCAAACTGAAGGGTTTTCCTTGCAGAAAGGATTATTTTTAAATTCCCCTGGGCTAATCTTAAATCACCACCTGATTGTAGAGGAACATCATCAATATTTCCAGAAACAAAACAGAAAAATGCCTATTAAGCCAACTGTGAAAATATAAATCTGGGGAGGATGAGGAAATGAGGAAATTGAGTTTTGAAAACCTCTGAACCTTCTCTCCATTGCATTGTTTAATCAGAAGATACTAAACCCATTCACAGTTCTATTTTCCTTTTACAAAAACATCTGAAATTAGTTGTTAGTGGTTTTGGAATTTGTCTTCAGGCTGAAATGCAGACAAAATTAATTAACTTGAATGAAAACTTAAGACCAGCTTGCAAAATATTATAAGATTGTTCAAAAAATCCAATGCAAAACTGTCAACTTTCTGCACCTTGAAGAAATTATCAACACACTAAGCTTTTAAAACTATAGGCAACCTAACCATTTGTTCTGATTTAACAATACAAAATCATTTATGACTATTTCAGGTATTATGTTAACAGTTCTGCACTAAGATATGATCAAAGTTCTGTTTTTGAAAACATTATGTAAAAAGTGGATTAGTACTGATGCTTCTAGAGCCAAATGTCTTATAATATTACAGAATTAGATGTTTCTTCCATAGCTGATAGACTAGACTAGCAAAAAATATTGTGGCTTTGATTCGTGGCTGAACATATTTATCTTGACATAAATTGCAATGGACTTCTGAGATTTATTGGTAAAGATTACAGTTGATACCAGTTTGATGCAGTTTTCCCTTTTTCCATTAACTGGTAGGATATATGGATGAAGAACTGCAAGAGTACACGGATGAAGAAACTGTATACTGTAAGAAAAGTGGTTCTCATATTTCTATTGCTTTTTTTTTTCTTACTTCTCACAATTTTTGCAGTTTGATAAAATTTATTAGTCTGAATTTAAATTAGATTTTATTTCCTGCACATCAATTTGGGAAAAAAAAAGAAATTTTTAGGAAAATGAAAATTATTGAAAATATGTGAAAGGATGTTGGCGATGTATGTATAGGAGTTGTCTCTTCCAATAGTTGATGAAATACTAGCAAAGAGGCCTTTTTGTTCCTTTTTTTTTTTGTTTTGCAAATGTGAAAAATGAAGAGGAAAAAATGTCTTGTGGAAATGGAAAATCTGCTTCTGGAATGTCACTGAAGGAAGGAGCTAAGAAATGTTTAGAGAATCTGCCTAAATGGAAATCTAAAGTCAGATAAAAATATTACTACTCATTCATTTCATTCACAGTAGTGTTTTGCCAACTGGTGATTATATCACATTTCTAAATATTCTACAGTCATGCACTTTTAATCCTCAGAGATGTAATAATCTGTGTGTAGGCAAATCCCTAAAAATGGGATGCTTTGAAGACCATGAAGTCAATAATTTATGGAATAGGAGTTTAACAGGGTTTGTTTTCTGTATTTGATTATCAAAAGATGCAAAGGAAAGCAACATTAGTTTATACAGACAATTTACATGGTAGTACGGATATTTGCTTTTTTTTTAATTACATGAACAAATGTATTTAACTTGATTATTTGCTCCCCAAGTTCTGAAAACTTTATTTCATGCACTAATAGCTAATACGACAGAACATTCTCTGCCAGAAAATGTGAGAATGGGACAATGACATAATGCTGATTCAGCAATTGCTCTTTCATCATTGAACCAAAAATTTAAAAAAAATTACTGGCACAGAGTCTTGTGACTAAATTCTGTTCTAATTCCTTTGGGATAGTATTATTTTGTTTTTAACATTCAGAATTTTGTCCAAGATTAATCATAACCTCATCAGGAAAAAATTTATTTGCAGTAGCGAATTAAATTTTTATTCTCTTTCCTTCCAGCCACAGTATTAACAGGACATAAGAGGAAATAGAAGGCACAATGTGATGAATAACATATGAAGGCTATTGATTAAGTTTACCATTGCCTTTAAATGTCCTAATGTAGTGAAACATTTCAATGTATTCCTTCTGCCTGATTTGTAATACTGGGAGTCACAAGTAGTTCTTTCCATCTTTCTGAAAAAACACCCTTGTGGCAGACAGTGCAAATAGCTTAGTGTATTTTGTTCAAGGTCAGTGGAAAAAGTAACTGCCATAGTGTTAGTGTAGATTTCTTTCTGAGATGCCTCATGGCACTGGTGGCTGCTGGGAGGACTTAATGCCTGCCTGTACTTCATTTCAGCTGCTAATGCTGATCTGACAGTTCTTGACCTGTGGGTAATATGTGGTATATCATCTCCTTACTTTTCTTAGTCCATTTCTATTCCCTTTTCCTCTCTTTTATTTTTTCCAGTGTAGCCTTCTATCACATGTTTTGTTCCAATGGAAATAGAATATTGTTTAAGTGTGGCAGATTATCTTTTCATATGTTTTGCCTCTATTCTTCTTGAAATCCCTCTAGCCTGTCCACAAGATAAAACCGAATATTTTTTTAAATGAAATTTTGTTGAAACATCCTGATTAGACAAAAACTTTGCAGGCTGTTGATAGTTTTGAAATTAATCCTATGAAAGGGATTAAAACAAAAAATAAATATGGGAATAGAATATTTAATTCTTCCTATCAGAAATTTGGTTTTATTTAAAGCT
This sequence comes from Geospiza fortis, assembly GCF_000277835.1. Lineage (NCBI taxonomy): Eukaryota > Metazoa > Chordata > Aves > Passeriformes > Thraupidae > Geospiza > Geospiza fortis. The sequence goes on along the minus strand of NW_005054407.1, from coordinate 1,365,100 downwards.
CAGTTTGGGGAAATTATAATGGAAATGTCATTTCTCTACTTTGGCATACAGATACTCAGGTTTTACGGAAATGACTATTTCAAGGCAGTATGCATACCCTTCTGGCAGTACTAAACTCACAGTGGGCAGAATGAGCCTGAGGTTAGGGGACCTGATAGGCTCACTTCACCAGCTTTGTATATTTGCATTTAAGCCATGCATACCTACATTTGTGTGACACACTCTTAGAAAAGGTCAAATGAAAAATAGACCCTGTAGGAGATGACTTCTAATTTCTTTCAAATATACCCTTTGGTTATTAGTATTGGTCAATGACTGTTGACTTGGTCTCTATTAGTAGTAGATCTTAAGAGCTGAGTTTAAGCACCCGGAACACAAGTCTCCTATTCTGTAATGTCCAGCCTTAATCTCCAAATTATAGAATGGTTTCGGTTGAAGGGGACAATTAATAGTGAACTACTCTACCTCCCTGCCACAGTCAGGGACATATTTCACTGGTTCAAATTTCTCAGAGCCCTGTCCAACCTGACTTTGAACACTTTGAATGATGAGACATTTGTAACTTCTCTGGGAAACTTATTCCAATGTCTCACCGCTCTGATAGTAAACAATTTTTTTTCTTACATCAAATAAAATCCACCCTCTTTCAGTTTAAAACCATTGTCCCTGTCACTACCTGCCATGGTAAAAGGTCTGTTTTCATCTTTCCTATAAGCTCACTTTAAATACTGAAACATCACCGTAAAGTCTCCCCTGAGCCTTTTGGCTGAACAACCCCAACTCTCTCAGTCTGACTTCATAAAAGAGGTTCCAGCTCTCTTATATTTCTATGGTTTTCCTCTGAACACTCTTTGACAGGTCCACATTTCTCTGGGGAACCCAGAGATGGATTGAGGTCTCTGGTTGAAGTCTCACAAAGGCAGAGAGATCTCCCTTGATCCACTGGACACTGCTTTTGGTGCAGCCCAGGACACCACTGGTTTTCTGGGCTGGAAGGGCACTTTACCAGCACGTGATCAGTTTTCATCCACCAGTATCCTCAGACACTGGGACAGCTGCATTCAGTCTGTTGATCCCCCAGCCTGATTTGATACTAGGGATTGCTCTGACCCTGGTACAGGACTGTGCAGCTGGCCTGGTTGAACCTCATTGATGTTCACAAAGGCACACTTCTCAAGCTTGTTGTGGTTCTTCTGGATGTCTTCTCTTCCCCCAAACAAATCAGCTGCACCAGTTAGATTGCTGTCATCTGGACATTCACAGTCCATTCCACTGTCTAAGTTGTATAAAGATATCAGCGTGAGAACTTCTGAGGGACACCACTTTCTACTGAGCTCCATTTGGACATTGAACTCTAGACTGGAACTTTGGATGCAGACAACCAGCCATTTCCTTACCCATCAATTATTACATCCATCAAAACCTTCTCTCTCCAATTCAGCAGAAAGAATAATGTGTCAAAGGCCTCCCATATGCCCAGGTAGATGATGTGCACAGCCCTTCCTTTATCTACTGATGCAGTCACTGCTTACCAGAAGGCCACTAAATTAGCCAAGCAAAGTTAGAACCCAGCCTTTCATCTTTTTGTTTTGGTCTGTTCTTTTTAAAAAGCTTACACACCAGGAGAAATGTATTTCACAAAAAATTCTGTAACATATTTTCTATGTATAAGTTCTGTAACATATTTTCAGTGGCACATTATTTTTTTTGTTCTTATGAGTTTGATGAAAACATAGCAAAATAGATTAATTTTCCAGAAAACAGATAGAAGAACTTTGTTATGAAAATTAAACTGTTACTTTTTTATTTTTAACATGGATAATGGTATTTGATTTTAAAACATATAAAGATAAAATCTTCGTGTAAATGTGAGAGAGCATGTAGGAGTTATAGAACTATACTACTTACAGGCAGTGTAGACAAGAAGAAAATTTGCCTAATTACCTTTTCCTCTGACAACATATTGCACGAACTTTCTTTTTGAGAAGAAATTGAATTATAATTAATGAGAACTCATTTCTTACAGGCAATATAGTTTTATATCAATCATTCATGTTATAAGGTGTATATATTAAAACCAACTGAAACTGTGCAGCAAGAAACTTTATCCCCAATGTACTTATCTTTTCACTTATATGCTAATTTAAGAGTTTTGTGAACTGCTTATTGCCCAATTAGTGAACAATTATAACTTAAATGAGCTAAATGCTATTTTGTTTGCATGAAGAAATCTTTAATAATGATAGATAGAGTTTTAATCAAGTACAAGTTGAGACTTAAATATGCCATGACTGAAACAGAATGACTTGAATGTTCCTCCAAAAATGGAAAATGAGTTTTCTGCTCCTAAAATGAAAAAAAAAAATAATGTTTTATGTTAGAAGTCAACATTGTGAAAGAGTAACTTACAGTCCTGAATATATTTTGAGCTTGTTATGTGGCAGATAGCA
>NW_005054407.1:1349957-1362609 GCF_000277835.1 Geospiza fortis | reverse complement strand
CACAGATTGATACAAGAATAGGACTTCATGACCTAGTCTTTGCTCTAGTGTGCCCTCTATACGAAGTCAATTATAAAGACGTTACTAAATTTAATGTATGTCTAGAAAAAGTAGCAGGAAATTACCAGGATTATTAATACCATGAAAATGATCTTTTCTGGGGTTTGGGGTCATTGCTAAGACTAAGTACAGCAAGATAAGAACATTAAAGACTCCCTTTTTATCACTTGTCCATTTAACTGTCTGGTGTATTTGCAGGATGTAGATGTGAGGGTAGGTAGGCTATATTAGATTGCTAAAAAACTTTCATATTTCTTCGGACACTACAGTTGGGACTTATTTCAACTAATTTAAATGCTGAAAAGTTAAACATCTACTTCTTAATCAGCGATTCTATGTGTCTTTTGTATTCAATGGAGAGAAACAAGCATCCCCACAGTACAACTTCAGCGTCCCAGCGTAGAAAACTTAGAGTAAGGTGAAGCTCACTGCAAAGCTGTTCCTTTGACAAAATGGTTTGTTCAGAGTAAGAAACAAGAACTTCTAGATGGTTGTGTTGTAACCAAATCTCCCCACTAAATGACTATTTTATGTCTTGTGAATGACAATTCATAACACTCAAACGAGTTGTTTGGGCCTTACAGAGTGACAATATATGACACTGTATGGTAAATTCAGCAAATAGATTTTTTTTCTTACTGGAAGAACAGTTGCTTCTGAAGTTGATGTGGAATGAACAGAAAAGTAAACCCAGCTATCTTCCTCTCTGCTGGTCTATGCAGGTGTGGGCAAAACTAGAGGAAATACAAGACACTTCCCTCTCCCCAAGTCCTTCTTACTGTTTTTCATAGTTTCCAATTCTGATTAGCACAAAGGATGAATGACTAAGTTAATACAAATATTTGTGTTCTATGTCAGATGAATGACTAAGGATGAATGACTAAGTTAACAAAAATATTTGTGTTCTATGTCAGAAAAAATAAACCATCAAAGTAGAGATTAAATTACGAGAAATTGGTCTTATTTATTAGACAAATTATGGTATTTGTCTTTTTGCAAAAAAATAGTTTAGTTTTCTGGTGTCCTGATTTCTCTTATTATTAAGAGCTATCAGCCAATCCTCTTCCATGTAAACGTGACAAAAAATGCAGGAAGATGAATCTTGATTTGGTTTTTTTTCACTGCTATGTGATAGAAACTGTGAAAAAACTTAAATAATATTCTGTTTTCTCTCTGAAGTGATAGTTTCATTTGGAATTTTACACTGATAAAAACAGTAATTTTACTTTAAATACAATACCTTTTCTTGAAAACCAAGATATTACATTCATATTGCAATTTCAATGAAATATTAATAAAAAGTGCATAATATCTAGTTTAATGTACCTATGTCTTGTTCAACTAAAATAATTTTCATAAATAGGGTTCTGTTTACATTTGTAGAGCAGTGAGATGCATTGGTAAAATTGGTAAAAGAAAAAAAAATAAAAAAACTTTCCTTTCAAGCAGGTGGAATAAAACAGTTCCAAATGCCTTATGGAAACTAATTAACCAAACAAAGTAATTTGCTATATCCAAACAGAAAGTAGCCTTTGGAGAAGAAAGAAGAGTAAAGCCTTATGTACAGTGTTGGCTTTAATCTACCCTGCAGTCCATTGTCTCCCAAAGCAAAAAGACATAAGGGCAGACTGAACATACACAGCATATGCTGCTACTGGCAAACTTGTGTCTCTGCTAATAAAAGGGGTTAAACATCATGATAGTCTGGGAAAATACTATGCCTACGTGCTTCATTCCAATTTTAGAAAAACAAATTCAAGCACATAATTTTGCTGGAGCTGCATCATTAAAGCTGAAAATAGTTGCCTTCACTACACATATATAAAGGCAGAAAAGAATCACACAGTGGGGTTGAATGGTCTGGGGCAAGAGGAGCATGACCTTCATGAACATGTTAACATGCTTACCATACCTCCACATTTACACCATGAAAAGAGCAGCAACACTTGTTTTAAAATTATTGTAACCTGGCCTTCTTTGAGGGGAGCAAGAAGCACCCTGATTGTGACAGGGTAGGCTTTACAGATCACCGAAAGGATCTTAGCTATCACCCTCACAGAAATGATATGGTGCAGTTATTGAAAGAAATTGTAGCAACACAACATGAGTTACTCTGGAAGCCATATTAATTTGATGAAAAATTCCAAAATAAAAATATTTTTTCAAATGGATTGCTGATATCAAAATTAATTATTGATTCTACCTGTTTTATTAGTAATGGTGTCAGAAAATAATGATTGGATAATGATTTTATTATGAATGACTACTGGGTTTTACATACTGAATAGATTATTCTCAGGATGATTTTTTTTTTCATGAAGGATGGGTAGCTCCATAATTCTTTTCTGGAAGTTTTATTAGATATTATTGAACCAATCTTTATACCACTTTCCACCTGTGGTAGAAGATACAAATAGGGTTGTTAAAAGATAGTACAAACCTGCAAAGACTGGGAGTGGAATATAAAGGAGAACTTTCTAACTGAAGTTCATTTTTCAGTGACATATAAAATTCTTGTATTTCACTTTATTCACACTTAATTACATGCTTAAATCTATCTGAACAAATGAAATCTTAATTACAATAATTAAGAATTTAAAAAAATTAATTTTTCCATTAAACTTATTAAGTCATAGTCAACACATTGCACAAGAATATGCAATAAAAAATGTTCTTAATTGTATTATGCTATAAAGTGAAAGATGTAGGACAAACCTCTCAGTTCAATTTTGTTTCCCTGTTTTCCTTTTGACCTTTAATGGCCTTCGGTAATTATGGCAACAAAATTTACTGAAAATAATTTTCCAGATATTTTGTGAAATCATATCAGTGACACCACTATATTGTAAATGCTAGCACCAAACTTTTTACTACAGTCCTGTAGGCCCAGTGAATAACATCTTCTGTTTTATAACCCTAAACTGATTAATCTAATGCTATCCATAAAATATTTATTCTTCTTTTTGGAGCATTTTCAGTCAAATTCCAGTTGTTTCCAGCTCCATGCTTTTCTTTCTCCTATGCATCACTGAGAACTCCTCAATATTATGTAAGTGCAGTGCAAGCCAAAAGGCTGTCAGAGCCAAAAAAAAGACACTGTGTCCTCATCCAAATTATGATTTTGTCATGCATTCCAAAATGTCAGGCTCAAGTTAGATGAGAATCATTACTGCATCCCTTGATCCACTGTATGCATTCCTGTTGGTTTAGCTCAGTAAGCAGTTAACCTTTGTTTCCAGGAAAAATGCTGACTGATGGTCAGGTTATATTCTGGGGCACTTTGATTCTATTTTTGCATAGCAGCTATCCAGCCCATCATTCCCCAGATTTTTAGACATGAGTTTTAAATACACACACAGGACTTTGTATTTGTTGATCTTGACGAGGTTCCTGCAGGTCCAGAGTTCTAATTTAATGAGATAGATTCCTTTGAATAGCATCCCTACCGTCCAGAATATTGGCAGCACTTCTCCCCCCACCTCAATGCAATGTCACTTGCAATCCTGCTAAGGATGGTCCTCTTTTCATGCCTATTGAAGAGGATATTAAACATTTCTGAAAAAATTTTCTCATTTTACTAAAGACCCTACTCTCTTGGGATGACTGCAGGCAAGAAAATGTATTGGCCAGTTTTTCTATGCTGAGAGTAGCAGGCCCAGACTACTCCTCCTTGATAATTTTTGCCAGCACTGATTGCCAGAAAATTGTATTGTCAGAGATCCCCTGGACTATTTGCATCCTAATATGTTCCCCTTTTAGAGTTCCCCACGAGAACCATTATTTTCAGCTGAGGACTTCCTCTAGTTGTTTCAACACTCCTCTGCCTACATGTTTTGATCGGGCTGTCTGTAGCTGTATCCACTCTGATCCCTACTCAAAAGGTCTCAAGGCAGTTCCATTTCATAAGAGTTCTTTCATGTGAGCTGCTCCTTTTGGGTAGAGTACAACCTGTCCTGCCTTCTGTAAAAAGAGTTTAGAAGGACATTATGTCTGTATATCTCATTACAAGAGCAAGCATTTGTCCCATGTTGCTGTAATTCCTATGACATCATTATTCCATTACTGAAAGACTTACAGTTGCCTGAAGTTCCACTCTTTTTATTTGCCCAAACTGCCTTTTTCAGTTCCTTCTCCAGTCTTCAGTTTTCCAACAGTAGATTCCTTCAATTCCTAACTGTTAATTGCTTCCCTACTAGGCTGTTTGTTGGTGAGGGCTGGCTTGTCATCTCAGGTTTATTTTATAAATGCTGCATGTTTATGTGCAGACACCTCAGATCAGCCCTCAACCATCCCACTTTCTCAAGAGGAGTGAGACAACCATGGCAACCTGGGTGCTTCCCCATTTTGTGTGAGTTTTGTTCCCTCATCTGTCAAATTAGCTTCTAGAGAATACTACTGAAGAAAACAAGTGAAAAGATACAATAAGAAGACCATGCAGTGCAGCTCTTTCACCCTTGGCACAGAAGGAAAAAGTTCTCATGGTAATCAAATACAAGATTACTTCAGGACTAGCTTTTGTGCACTCTTAGCATGTAATGACAAAACAAAACTTTTGTTGATACCATTCCCAGATTTTAGGAAATCCATATAGGATTTCTGGATAGGTTAAGAAAATATATAAATTTCTCATTGACTTATCAGAAGCAACCTGCAAATCTTGACCTGCATTTAGATATTTACTTCTTTCTTTAGGATTTTTAATGTTGATTTTTTTCCCCCTCCATGTTTCCTTGCATCTTTCAGGTGTACAGAAGTCCCTTCTTCAGACATGTCAGTTCCAACATTTCATTAGGAGCAGCCAGGGTATTTTCAATTCCATCCTTACTTGAAGATCAACTAATTATCATCCCCCTCTTAAGAAAAGCAGGATATGAAACCTTCTACTGCTAATTGCAACAGATAAGCAATCCTTCCTTCTAACTACATGAGCTATCCTTTAAATCTGGACACTTAAGAATTTAGTTTTAGAGTGCAGTAAGCCTAAGCTGCCTAAACAATAAATAAGAAAAGTCATATTCATAGGAACAATTACTACAGTCCCAAATTCTGAATGTCCAGGGTAATAAAACTTTTAAGATGTTTGAAGTTAGATGTAATGAAGCTGGAACACAATATTACATAATTAACAAACTGTAAGTTTGTTTTTAAAATATTGAAGTTTACAAAAAAGTAAATAACACAGCTAAAAACATCAGTAAATCATCAGAAAAAAAATCCTAAAAAAATAACTTAGAAGAAAACTCATGAGAAAAATAGTTTAGAAATGCAAATTCTCACACAATAGGAAAAAGTTGTCTGGACAAATTTTCTATGAAGATTGGAGGTAATTTTGACTGGTCTGGTGTAATGGGGTGTTACAGAGGAAGTAAATTGCATTTTACTCCTATTTTAGGACATCTTAAAGGGTCCTCATTAAGGCTAAATGATAGCACTAAAGTGCTAATATTTACAGAAGAGTGTAAAAAATCAGTGTTTCAAAGAGAGGTAACGTTGCAGTTATTTTCAGTGAGTAATATTTCTATCATTAACTGGGTATTTCTTCAGTTTACTATTACATTATTCCAGTTTTATGCTAGTAAGCCCAAACTAAATTTTTAGTGTAACTGTAGTTTTGAATAAAAGCTAGATTTCACATATTTTTATAGATTTTCCTATTCCAAACAAATGTTAGTGATTTGTTCCGCATTTATTTGTGTATGAAGATTACTAAATAAACTCTGTTAAGAGTATCTATCTGATACATTATATTTTCCAATCATATACTGCATTAGAAAATATGTATTACATTTTATCCACTATTCATTTTATTTCAACATATAATATTGTTTCTAGTGATTATATCTGTTATATTCAGTTATATACTTGGTTAATATTTTAAAAATTCTCAGTAAGTTACAACACTCAAGAGAATTCATAATTTTTTACATTTTATGTTGCTGAAATAAAATATTTTTTGTTTTTTTAGACTAGCTCACAGACTTACCAAAAATTTTCCTCAATAAAGTTTTCACTGTATCACTGAATCAGTGGGTTTCTCCTGGATTTCATGAGTAAATAAAAAAAAATGTGGAGGAAGAGATATATCAATCATCTATGCTGTTTGCAGGGAATAGGCTGTAGGGGGATAGAATGTAAGAAAATAAAGATAGTGTAGAAAGTAATCTTACCCCTAAGGAGTTGCATCTGGGCCAATTATCAAAGATTAGGAGCAGACCTGACTTTAACAGGCCACAGCTGTAACCAATGAGAAGAAGAGTGCTATAAAAGAGTGGGGTGGCTGGTTGAGAAGGGAACTGGAGTCAGTTGGCTGCTTTGTGAAGAAGAAAGAGTCAGTGCTCTGAGGAGCTGCCCACAAGAAAGTACCAAGAAGGTATGAAACCCTTGTGATAAGGAGACAAAAGTATGGAACCCCTGCAGTAAGATGACAACAATAGACAATCTTTCACTGTATTTTTGATCTTCAATATTTTCATACAAACATTATAAGCCTTCTGAAGAAAAGCGTTTTGACCATTCAGAGAAAACATTTCCCAGGACGTTTTCTCTGCTAGCCAGCACTTATCAAATAAGCAAATTGATTCAAAAACTAATAACAATAAGACTTTGTATAAAATTTTGAGCCTTTAATCACTTTCAAAATTAAATGATCCTCACTGTAACACTATTTCATATTTTATATCAGTATAATTTTTACTGTTAAAGCCAGAAGTGGAGTCTAACTGTAAGTCATGTAAGTTATCAACAGTAAAATAAACCCTAAAAAAAAAGACTGTTGATCATACGCTTTTCTACAAAGAAATGTCAGAAATCTTGACTTTATTTGTTATATTTTAATTATCACTGAGGGGGTCCAGAGAGCAGATGTTTTTCAAGGTGAAAGAAAAACAAAGGCTTAAAATATTTGCTTTTCCTTTGTGGTAGTATGAAACTTTACCCTTCTTGGAATTTTTTGAAGGCCGGAATAAATACTATAATCCTACAGAAGTCCAGGGGGTAGATTTTTTTGACAACAAAAACACTTTACTGATCGGGGTCTTTCTGGGTCACAGCAGCTGCTTACAGCAAGGTTTCCCTTGTCTTACCACATCTCTCTCTAATAATGTTCCTGTTTCTGAAATTCATATCAAGAGGATCAACAACAAATGGTACATCCATTCAATACATCTGTCTGTCAAAAATCTGAAATGTTTTTGGTTATGGTGGTTTTCTATATATATATTTTTTGTTTTTACAGCCTTTGCTATTTATCACCTAGACTTAGCATAAGGGTATGTGGAAGGCAAGAACAACTCCCTTGCAGTTATCTGACCAAGGACATTGTCAAATGGGATGTACAGAAGAGCAGGAAGCCAAACACAGAGAAGGACTAATCCAACCAAAACCAATAAATAAGCCTGGTCAGTTACAAGACTGATAAAGGCAGAGTGTGAGAATGTTATTTCGGTAAAATCACCTGACTGAGGACCTTGATCAAAATAGGTGACCAGGGTCAAGAGGAAGACACTGAGAAAGACCATACTGAGACAGGGACATAGCAGACTTGTCTGGCAACAAGAGAAATAATGAGAAGAAATAAACCTCATCAGTTATAATAATTAATTGACTGTCAAGGAACTGCTGGAACCACTTCAAAGAGAATCAACTTTGCAACTGATAAGGATGCAGTCCTGAAAGTCCATGATGTTGGGAAGAATCTCTAGGATCATATCAAATCATGAGACAATCTGCAGAGAAAGGGGGTCGAGAGGAGCAGAGAGGCAATCAGACAAAAATAAGTTAAAAAGGGTTCAGTCATAAATAAAACAGGACTGATCACCAGGTTTGTCTGCCTGAGCCCAGCACCTGATCACTGCAGTTTGTCCTGTCTTCTCATATCATTTTAGTAAATATTTCACTGTCTCTCTCTGTGTAATTTCACTCTCTCTCCTGTGTATTTTCTTGGTGCAAGGAGTGAGACTGTGGCTGTGGGTGCCCATGGCCTGAGGTGTCAGTAACTGAAGCCAGTGGGGTTCCAACAGCAGCTACTGCAGCCAGAGGGGTTCTTTAACCTCCAACCACTAAGGTGGGAACAGTGAGTGTGCCCAAAGGCAGCTACTGGGGGTTGTGGAATTAATCAGGTAACTGAGGGGCTCAGCATCAGCAGCTGGAGCAGGACCACAGGTCCCACGTGCATGGTATCATTTGCTGGGGGGATTTTTATCTTTATCAAATTGAGTTTATTTTGGGTGTGCTTGTGCATGTGCTAGAAAAGGTCAAGCTGGGTAACCTGTCAACTATGGGTGCTCGTGTCTGGGATAAGGTATCAGGACAGCAGAGTGTCCACACTTGTTTTTTGGAATGTGTTGTGCCTATGGGATAAGTATGTGTGTGTGTGTATGTGTCCCTGTGTGTCAGTCTCTGGGATACGTGTTGAGAATACAGGAAAGCAACAGTCATGTTCCTCAGTCTGGGCAGAGACCCTGGGTTCCCAGACACTGAACTGAGCTCCAAGTCCTGGGCTGGAGATGCTGGGGGACACCACTTAACACTGTCTGAATCATGATGAAAGATGGAGAGCATGACTACAAACATGAGCTGGAGCTTTAAAAATCAGACACATGATGCAGACTAGTACTAGAGAGCTACAGTTTCCCTGCAGTACTCTTACTATTAATTTCACACTTAATAAAGCCTTTTTCAAACACACTATCTAAGCTAAAATTGTGTATAAGATGATATATCAAGAGTTTTCAAGGATCTGTAAGTAGTGATTACCCCTACACTACTTCTTTATATTCAATAATGATCTTTCCCAAAGAAAAGAAATGTTTCCATCATGGCTAAAGTGCTACAGCTGTCTTATTCATTGTAATGAACTACTTTAAATGAAGAGACTCATTTGTACGAATAAAGAAGTATGTTTCAAGTGGCTCAGTAATTTGTAGGTTTTCATTCTGGAATTAAATGTTTCCTTTCTGTTGTACATAATTTGTGTCCCTTGAGAACCCTTGTTTTCTCACGGTAGATCATACTCCTGAGAATATTAAGTCCCTTAATATACAATAATGATACTCTTCTCATAAAATGTATTTAAGAAGTACCAAAGAGTGATGTGATAGAACATGAAAGAATAGCAATATTTCTTGTATTGCAAATGAAAGTAAAAGCTGACATTTCAGTAATGGCCATTCTAAATTTGAGAGCCTGTGTGATATTGTTACAATTAAGGCTAAATAAAGGCTTAAATAAATTTTTATGTGCCTGAAAGGAAAAATATTTTAAAAGTGAGACCGAAGACATAAAAAGGATATCTGCATTTTGCTGTTCTTCTGTTCATTTTTTATTTTTTTTTAATTTTGCTGAATTTTAATTATGCTGCTTTTGATCAAGGGGTGAAATCCAATTTCTTCCAGTATGTTGTCTATGTAGTTTCTATACCATGTTAAAAACAAAGAAATAAAACTCCAAACAAGTCAACTACCCCTTAAAGCCCACATTCAGCTAAAGAGAGATGCTCCACTCATTTTTTTTCCTTTGGGAGAAACTAAATACAAAAATATCTGAATGAAAAGGACAGTTTAAAGTGGTACTGAAAACTGAATTAATGATAAATGTAACAAAGCCACCTCTTATCCAAAGTGCAAGAACAAACAAACCAACAGGTCTGTGTCTAAAATGCTGCAAAAGTGCAAAGCAGTAGCTGTAATATTGAGTTTAGTATGGCAAGAATTATTGATGTGTTATCTTGAAGTCTACTTCAACCTTGCCAGATATGGGTGATTCTCTGGCTGAAAACTGAGCCCAAGGCTCTCATTGCACAGACAAAAACTACACTCAAGGACTATCCAAGATACAGAGATCATGCTGGTAAAAATGCATAATATTGCTTCCCTTGCCGAAATATCTATCTTGTGTTCTCTGTGAGCCATTGTAACAGGTATTACAGAGTTTAGCAAAGAACCCATAAACAGTACCAGTGTGTGAAGATTATCAGAAGCAGTCAGCAGAAATGTAAAAAAAATGCAAAATAAAACCACCTGAAAAAGCGAATTCACTCGTTTCCTTTGGCAGCCTAAGGAGTAGGGTTTGGACTTGAACTTGTTTAGGGCTGACTCTGTGTCTCTCCTGATTAAATCTGTTAAAATTTAAGCATAGTGCCATTACAACATTATGTCTCTGTGAAGAGATTGAGAAGTATTAAAACAGTGGAATCACAGGGGGAAAGGAACCAGAAAAAATGTGACATTACTACTTGAAGAGATGTAAAGTTGATTTTCTGCCTTATTTTAATGAGCAGATGTTTCACCCCCTAAAAAGACCAACCTAGTTGGCACTGTTTTTTGTGCCTGTTGGAAGCCTCGGAAAAGAGGCCAGGGCAGACTGACCATGGAGAGTGAATTACCGTTTACATTTTGGCTGCAGTTGCTCCAAGTGTTATGTTGGTTGGGAAAACTGGAGATATCCTCAGTGATATATGCCATGGGAATAAAAGACTTCAGTCCCAAGATTCACAAAAATGTCAGAGATGAATGAAAAAATTTTTCATTTAATGTATAAAATATGTAATCCTAAACTAATTGCTGACAGTGGACATTTTTGTGTGTGTGTCTTTATTACAGTGGGAGGAAATAATTTCTCCCTAATATAAAATAACTATATTTTTCTTATGTCTTTAATATACACAAAATAAATGGATATGGCTGACTCAATTTTTATAGACCTTATGGAAAGTACTAATTTTTTGATCCTGTACACTTATACTCAATGTAGAAAAGCCTTTCAATCATGTAATTAGATTACTGTCTGCCTGATGTCAAAAATGGCCTTTGTTGTTGTTTTTTGGTTTTTTTGGTTTTTTTGTTTGGTTTTTTGGGGGTTTTTTTTTTTGGTTTTTTTTTTTTTTTTTTTTTTGCTGTTTTTTTTTGTTGTTTGGTTTTTTTGATTATTGTTTTGGGTTTCTCCTTTTTGTTTGTTTTTTTTTAATTTACACGTGAAGTCCTTTCTGACTAGAGCCTCTCCCTTTTGGCTATTTTACAAACTAGCTCTGTTTTCTGTAAATACAGATACCCATATGTTAGCTATTGATTGTATATAGGATTTCTTCAGTTTTTTGGCATTTGCAAGCTTCTCTTCCCAATTTTCAGGTGTCTTTTTAATTCACCTTCTTCCAATGAGTCTGATGGCTGCTAACCCAGTTCATTGTGGCATCACCTACTTTTACCTTTAATTATTTAACTTTGATAAGTGTCTCATCTGCCTTTGCCTTTTAGCCTGGCAAATCAAATTTGCTTCCTGTTCATTTCAAAACCTTTAGAAGGCTAATTGCTCATTTTATTCCGATCTTTTCTACAATCTGGTTTTGGCAAAGTGAAAACACACTGTCCATAACTTCATGTCTGACTTAATTTCCTCAGATGCTGGTAAAAATTATTCTCCCTTTCAAATTCTTGATATTTTAAAGTAACAGTTTTCAGATTTTCCATTCTAACTATCAACTTAAAAATTCATCAGGACAGGGTAGTAAACAGAGCTTCTTCACTTTAAATGTTTAAATAAATTTGATTTATAAATGCAGATATTTTTTAAACTGCTCTTTTTCTCATTGCTCTTTTTAGCACTTCTGCTTCCTATTACAGGAATACAAACATTTGTTCTGGAAATTGCAGTGACATTTCCAGAAGTCTACATCCATAGTTTTATCTCCTTGTTTTCACTCAGTATCATTATCTATTTTTGTGTTTCTAGATGTCATTTTCAGTTTCTTTCTGCCTTCCTAATGGTATCTGACATTTCTATGATTATTTTTGAGAATCTGAACTAGAAAAACTACCACTGAACTAAAAATACATGTAACAAATAGTATCTATACAGTATTTCTGTAAGAGAAATGTCAAGGAGTGACTAATAACTATTCTGTGTAAAAGGACTCTAGGGTGTAGTTCTTGAATAAGCCATGTTAGCATCAACTTATTAATTAAAATTGTTGCACAGGATAGGCACTTCCATATTTGAGCCTCAGAGAATATTAAGACACTTCATCAAAATTCTCTGATTCTTAATATGGATGATGAGTGGCTCTCCCTTGCTAAGGCTTTCCCTTCCACCTGGATCAGACATAACATCTGTATCTAGAAAAAATCAGCCACTTCTCACTTCTTTTGTTCCTTCCTTCTCTCTCTGTCTGGCATTTTATTCTCTTTCTTAGTTACCTTCTCCTTAAGACTATCCTACTTCTGTTTCTTGCTCTCTACCCTACCCTCAAATGAAAACATGAAAAGCATGAAAATATTCTTCAGATGTTCAGATTTTCACATATATTGTTTCAGGTGATAGAACAAGTTAGATACCAAGTCTTCTCACATGTGTTTTGTTTTATAAAGGGACATATATTTAAATCCTTTTTAAATTATTTCCCCATGGTGAATATTACGAAAAAAGGAGTTATCTGACAATAGCTAGTAAAATGGAGTTTTTAATTCACAGGCTGCTAGTAGAAATGTAACAATTCCTGAGAGAAGAAGGAAACAAAGAAGTAAGCATATGCTTTGTCAAAATAAACAATTATTAACTTCCTCCTTACTGTGTCACAGTTTGAGGAACACAGAAAAGGACA
>NW_005054407.1:1280353-1349904 GCF_000277835.1 Geospiza fortis | reverse complement strand
GTAAGGTACCTCAGTGGTGCAGCACAACTCTAGTTTCAAAATAAAGCATTCCAGAAATAACAAAAAAATAAAACCAAAAGAAAAAATAGTTTTAAAAAAGGATTTAATGCCACAAATGTGGAATGCAATGTTATACCTTAGAGGAGCATAGGTTTTCAAGACCTTCTAATGCTCTGACTATATGAACAGAAAGGGACAGTGTACTGAAAGGGAATGTGATCAGTCAATGGCAAGACATACTGAGCATCTGAGTACAAGCTCTGCTACTATCAGGCAAGTTTTCAAAACAAAGAAGGAACTGAAGAAATATAAACTGCAGAACAGATTCCAATACCTTTTGCATTTGATCTTGCTTTGTCTGCCACATTACTCGATAGAGAATTTCACCTCCTACATCTCCAAAGAGCTGCTCCGGTGTGTAGCAGTTGAACAACAGTAGGCAGTGACAGTGATGGTAATTCACAAAATGATCAGTTGGTGGCTGGGTAGTTAAGATGTTTACATAGCTAACTTTGAGTGACTGCCCCCTTAAAAGTTAATCACCATTGGAAAACTCAAGTTCTCATGTATTCGTCCTTGCAAGATAGTTGTGGATATTAGTAACCAATGACAGGCATTGCCATTTTAAAATTAAAACAGGGCTGTGGCAACTTGGAATGATGTCTGTGATGTCTGTGACTAGCCACAGCAGAACACGAGGAGAAATAACTCATGTCTTGGTTGGAATGGATGAAGAAAGTGGAATGGCACTTTAAAGAGATAGCAGACAAAGAGTGGTGTATTCTGACGAGGTACATAGGAAAATAAGAAATTTTTAAGAAGACTATGGGTTTGAAAGTCCAAGGAAAAGACAAGAAAGAGGTAGTATGAAGCAAAAGTAAAATAATAGATTTAGGAAAAGAGTTATATATTAGTGGAGATGGACGGAGGAAGTATGTGGCTTGCTGTTCTTACATTATGATTTTTAGCAACACATGCAATCATTTGTGCTTGTCATAATCACAAGACTATGCCATCTTGAAATATCATACTTCCCAAAAACCTTGAAGACACAAATATCATAAGACCCAAGTGTACCAACACGAATCTACATGCCATGCACGTAGATATTTCCTTATTTCTTTGGAGGCTAGAAAACTTACCACAAAGGACTGTAGTATAGGAAAGGAAATTTGATCAAGGAATTTTCCTTTTTATTATGAAATCCATCAATTTCCAAGTACTAGTTTTTCTGTTAGGGTATACTGTACTAAATGTTCTCTATATATGAACATGGCTTTCCTTGTGAAAGAGAAAAATTGAAGTTACTGCTGTGGTTTCTAAGAAAAATTGTGGCTTAGGAAAGGCTTCATCTTCCATCTTCAATGTTTAGCTAACAAATAATCCTAATTTTCAACTAAGAGTTACTCATTATTCAAGAGTTTTCAAAGTCAAACTATCTTTTTCAGAGCAGCCAAACTATAAACTTAAAATTTCAATTATAGCTCCTTATTGGTCAATTTTTTATCATAATTAGAGTACATGCATAAATTTTCACAAACAAAATGATGACTTTAAGCGCTGTTGTGTCCTGAACTCATTAAGAAGCTTTGCGCTGCAGAATGTTCCATAATGACTAGTTTTATAACCTTTTTAAAATTATTTTTACACTTTGGAAGAAAACAATTTTATCAACAAAACTCAAGCCTATTGGTATATGAAATACAAATAGGGAAAACTACTTAACAGAGCAGATTGCTTTGGTATGCTTACCTATTGAGGCACAATCTCAGAACAGTATTGCTTATTATTTTTTTAAAAATTCTTTGATTCCTGCAAAGGAAGATATTTTAGGTTTATTTTATCTTTTTTGTCTGATTCCCTTCCTTTTTTTTCCCCAAGAGTGTCTGTAACTTCTTCACAGAGAGATAGTATAAATTGTAGTTGTATCTTTTGTAGTCTGATATTATCAGGTCACTGTTTGTTCTTAATTAACTGAACATTCTGATATTATCTTTGCTAGGAGAAAATTAAAATATGAGTAAAGTTCTTGATATCGTCCTTGATTCTTAATACACAAGAAACCCAAATAGATAACAAGACGGAAAAAAATGGAATGCTATATTTACAGAAAAAAGTGTATCTAAAAATCAATACATTTTTTCATCTTGCTACAGTCAAAACTGCATTTCAAAGCATCTACCTGACCAGAGAAATTTAAATAATCTTAGATTATAGCTAATTCATTTGTTTTGTGTAAGATATTGGCAAATTTAGTAAATGAGGTAGCCTGATAATTACTACTGGAGCTGGGATTTATATTTGACCTTCAGTCATTGATCATTACTTCAAAGAGTAATTCATGGACTCTACCTCTAGAATGTAATTCCTCAAGGAATGTTCTAGACTAGGACAGAGTTCACTGAACAATCCAATGTATCTTAACGTGTTTTTTAAGCAGGAGAAACTTTAGCTTTTGAAATCCTTGATCTTCAAGTTCTTGACACTGTCTAACCAGACCACATATTCCTGTGAGGGTTTATATTATGAATAAAAGGGCTTTCTTTAGCCATTTTTTTCTGTTTTGGTGTGAGAAGAAAAGAAAGGTATTGCTAATTCAATTTCCCCCATTTGTTATCACAGTTTAAAAATTTATCACAGTTCAAAATTTATTATTGTTGGATAACCCTATTAGGAATACGTTCTTTTTATTTAGGAAGTATGGCTGGCATTAAAAGACTATCCTAGCATTAAAAAATCCTACAAAAGAGACACAAGCAGAGGTCCCTTGCTTAGTGTAATTAAAAAGTAGATCATTTTGTCAGAAACAAGGTCCTCACCGTTATCAAGACAATAACAGTACAACTAGGTTTGTATTATTTTTCCATAGTAGTACCTGCACAGGAATGTTACTAGTAGGTAAAGATAATACCTTACTTCAGTTATCAGATGTATGATAAATGAGACTGCTGGAATGATTATACAAAAAAAAAAAAGTCTGATTAAGATAAGCGTAAATCCAATAAGGGATAGATTTTATGACATGGCAAAATGCATGACAAAAAGTTTTGAGCTGCAGCACAGGTGAAACAAGTACCTCCAAAAATAATTAAGATTCAGAATCTGCACGCTGATGAAAGCTGAGGCATCAAGTGTCTTTAGAGAACAAACAGACCAACGATAAGAGAAAATGACAAAACAGGATAATGAAAAGGTAATTAACACTTTAACATTTTAAGAAAAACCAGGAGCTGACCTCTTCTCTCTGATGAACAGTGACAGGACCTGAAGAAATGGCATGAAGCTGCTTCAGGGGAGATTTAGGTTAGATACTGGGAAAAGACTCTTTACCCAGAGGGTGGTTGGGCACTAGAGCAAGCTCCCCAGGGAACTGGTCACAGCACCAAGACTGAAGTAAATTCAGTTACTTTATTGTATTAACTAGCTACTTAGGGAAATGATAGATTTTTTTTTTTAAATAATGGCTTAGATAAACTGCTTGCTGATCAAAATGGATAATACAATCCATGGATGACAGCCAAACTGGCTACTCAAATATATGAGACCGAACACACCCACAGTTGCCATCACTATTTGGTATTAGTACAAAATAAAAAACGGAGAAAAAAGTCACGTTGCTTCAAAGCACGTGAAATATTACAGCTCATACTTGAATTGCAAGTCTTACTTTTACAGAAATATGTTGGTTACTTCCCTGACTTGTACATTTGGCATTTTTTGCTATCGCGGTGTTCAATATTAATCAAAATGTAGAGAACATAAGCTGGGGTAATTTCTATTTTGGAGCACTTGAAATTAGAAAAGAGACAATCAAAATCTCCAAAGATTAATAGGGTTTGAAGAATTTTTTCTTCAAAATGGGCTGCACAATACTTTCTAGAGTATAAGCATCACTTTATAAATACAAAAGAAGCCCTGCTATGACAGTCAGTGGTGAAAACTTTAGCCTGTTAACAATTATTCATAGAAATACTAACCTTCTTCTCATTTTCATAATCTGTTCCATATTGAAGTTTATGGTTTGGACTGAAATAAAATCATAACATCACAGAACATAAAAATGTTGTTAACTTATATATATATAAAATAATGAAACAAATGCTGAGAACAGTTAAAAAACCAGTTTTGATTATCTGAAGACCTACCATTGTTTAACCTACCATTACCATTTGTGACACTGTTTAAATAAAATAAAATGCAGGAAAAAGGATTTTTCTTGAAGTAGTTTTCATGACATTTTTTTATCTGCTTGTCCTTTAGGGGATTTTGTTTTCAAAATTAACATCTTATTCAATAGTTGCTGAAAAGATAAGTTTTGGGTTTTTTTAAGAATTGTGCTGGTGAATTATGGTCTTGCTGAAAATCTTGTAAATTGCAATAAATCATATGATGCTCCAAAACTTGATATGGTACCTTTACAGTCTGTAATAGGCCTTTCCTTTGAATTTAGTCTGGTAAATTTATGCTGAAATTCAATAGTGTTCCTGAGATCATCATACTAATTCACTTAGAAGGTTGTTTAATTACAATTCTACAAGGCAGGAGACAATTTTTAGTATAGCTTGTCTTTCAAGTTTGCATTTTACTTATAAAAGTAAAGCTGAGATGTCAGAGGTTCTTGAAGTAACCATATTCAACTATTTGTTTTTATTCTCATGTCCTGAAAAATATTTAGTGACTAAAAATGGGACATTTTTGGTAGATATTCCATATATGACAAATCTCATTGGTAAAAAAAACATAAAAAAAATATAGAGGAAGAAGCTTAAGCACCTAAATTGTTTTAATCATCCACAATACTGGTGGAGAAATAGGTAGGATGCAGCCAAGATGTTTTCTATAATAAATCTAATTAAGTGAAACCTACTGCTTCCTTTTGGATGAGTGGATCAACCGAAAATACCACTTTCATAGTCAAAATTATCAATGCAGATACTGCAGCATGTATCTCTGAGTCTGTAGATCTGTGTATCTCCAACCACTGCTGGTGGTCTGATGAAGCCAGAGAGGGGAGGAAAATTCTAAGGAGCAGACTTTGGTAAGTTGCTGTTTTTCAGTCTTTCAATCTGAACTCTGGGTACAGTAAATAGGGATTTAATAATGGGAAAACAAGAATATAGGTATTTCAACAGACCTTGACTACTTAAAGTGTTAGGAAAATGTGTCAGAATAAGAAAAGAAATTTACATCTTACTTAATTATGATAATGGAAGAAACGGGAAGAAAAAAAACCAACTACTCAAACCAAACCTCTAACCTTGAGATATTTCATAACATGAAAAGAATATGTTATTTGCTTACAGCAGGTAACATTTTCAAACCAAGCTGAAGTCCATTTTAATGGATTTTGGAATGAAACCAACCTGTTAGATTTTGGATTAAAGGTCTGAAGGCTTGACAATGGTTTTTTAATGGAAATATGAGGGATTAAAATACAAACAATTTCTTTGTTTGGATCAAAATCATGCTATATTTGAATTATAACTTCCAGACCCAGGGTTAATATAATTTAGAGCAGGGATTTGACTATTTACACAACCTTATATATATAACAAATTATCAAAATATATGCAAGAACTGTAATAAATATTTTAAGAAATTGACAGCATTTACATTAATGAAGAAATGATTGTTGAGTACTTACATGTTTTTAAACAAATATCAAATTCTTTTCCCAGCATTCTTAGTATTTCTGCTGAAAACATCAATGATATTGCATATTTTGCACCAATATATTGCTTTTAATATTGAAAATAAATAATTTTATAATTGTTTGCAAAGGAAATACATGCATATTTCTTTCACAGGAAGTTTAGTCATGATCTAATGTCCTTTATGTTATTTCCATTATTGTAAATGTAGATATTAAGAACTATATTTTACCTCTAAGTTGTACTATTTCCCTTCCGGCCCACAGTATGAAACAGATTGTGCAATAATGCTTCCAGACTGACTTCTATTATAATGACTTTCAGATCCATTAAGTAAGTATAAGAAGGACTCCCTTTGAGCTAATCATTTAAGCCATTACAAAATGCTCTGTAGAGACAAAATGTTCTGTAGAGAACAGACCTACAGGGAGATGAGTTGGTCAAGCTACTAACTCATCTTTCTATTGCATTCACCGAAGCATCAGACAGCATTTATTTAACTGGTTGTTACAAAATTACTTGTCCTTCTACTGATATTTCTAGAGAGGAATTTGCATTTCCATGCCCACATATGCATGCAAACGTATTTTTTAAATATATATATATACATATAGATATATATATATGTATATACACACACACATAAAGTGTCCTTGGCAGTCCTTGAATTCAGGGAAAACAATAACCATCAAATTCACTAATGATGGATAATCATGCTTTTTATGATGGATAATAAAATATGATTTTCATAGAAAGTGCCATGAGAAATCTAACTAATTATGAAAATGATAAATATTTATATTTTCAGCAAAATAATGTGGTATTTACTGTTGAGGGTCATAGTAATGGGGTATGAGATGAGTCATTTCATCTAACTGTGCTCATGTTATATATCAGCACATTTCACACATTCTGAGGCTGTTATCCTTGTGATTTAGATGTCAGCATATGCCCATAATCATGGATATATACTTCTGTGGGCCAGTTAGAGAATCATCACAAGGTCACATAAATCAGGGTGCCACATGAGATCCTGGTACCTGACTTTTCACCGAAAGCACTTTTTTATTTTTTGGTTCACACATCTGGAATAACAATAGCACACAGGCCAAATTCAATAGATAATCAGAGTTTTCATATTGTTTCCTTTTTATAATAGCCTAATCTTCAGGTTTTCAGACAAATTACAGTCCACGCTCCAAGCCTTCAAAACAACAAACAAAATCCAAAACTCTATGAAAAAACATGCTGCTGGAATTAACTTGATTTTTTGCTGTGACCATTTTCCAAGGTTTTGAATGGCGTGTATCTGCAACCATGGGATCCTTTCCAGCCAAGAAACAATAATGCTGCTATTTATATGTATGTGGATTTATTTATTGCTACTGATTTTAGTACTTGTAAATAAAAAACCTCCAAACTAACAAACAAATTTAAGTTTAGGCTGTCCTTAACTGAGAAGGCGCTGAATACATTTCAGTTTAATAATGGCAAAATCTTTTCATGCTTATAAACTCAGCTTTTCCTCTGAAATCTTCATTAAGACAATAAAACTAGGTATATTGGTTGAAGTTTTCTTTTAACAACATCTCAGAGCCACTGAAATCAGTTGTGAAGCTCTTGATAACTTTAATGGTGCTTCAATGGATTTTTCAGTTTTAAGCTTTTGCGCTTTCTTTTCCCATCACATAAAGACTTGCAAAGCTAGAAAAATTCTGTCTTTTAATATTTTTTGAGCCTGATCACAAAAAAACATCCACTGTCTGGACCTGTGGGTGTATAGA
Source organism: Geospiza fortis (assembly GCF_000277835.1). Lineage (NCBI taxonomy): Eukaryota > Metazoa > Chordata > Aves > Passeriformes > Thraupidae > Geospiza > Geospiza fortis. The sequence continues at coordinate 1,342,469 of NW_005054407.1, read as the reverse complement.
GGTCAAGTATAGTCTTGACTAAAGTTCTGGAAGATTGCAAACAGTTGTTAGATCTGGAACAGAGAGGACAAAAAAAATGCTTATAGTGATAAGTCTTTAAGCTTTCTCAAAAATATTTTAAAATTTTTCTTGTATATCAACAGATATCACTGCATTAGTGTATTTTTGTATTGATTCGAGTACGTAATTTTCTAAACATATCACTGATTCTGCAGATTGCAGAATGTAATATATTTTGAGCTAGACAGTTCTCTTAGTTTTCAAATGAAAATGAAATTTTTTCTAGAATTTTTAGGTTTTTTATTTTCTTTCTGCCAAAATAGCCTGAAAAATACTGACATAAATGTAAAGCCTATAGATATATAAACACATGAGAGATGTACTATAGCAAGTCAGAACTTCTGTTGTATGTGAAGGTCAGAGTTGGATCAGTTCTGTCTAACACGTAACCCTCATTTTCACCTACAGTTTTTTGTTTACTATATTAGCCCTCCTAACTTTCTCTAGTGGAAATAGATTAGTGGAATGTGGTTAGGATCCTTAAGTAGCCTTTGAAGTACTGGCTGTCTACTCTCAAGCCTAAGCAAAGATCACAGAATTGCAGAACCATTTATGGAATGAAGACTTGGATAAGAAGTTGGAAAAGACTTCTAAGACCATCAAATCCAACCACCACTAAGCCATATCCCCAGGCCCCTGGGCAGCCTTTCCCAATACCTGATCACCTCTTCAGTGAAGAAATTTTTCCTAATATTTAATCTAAAGCTCCCCCTGGAGCAAGTTGAGGCTCTTTCCTTATGATGCCACTGGCCTTCCTGGGCATCTATTACAACTCTTTTGTTACAGGTTGCAGCTATCATTTAATCCTGGAGATATGAACAGTTAGCAGAGAACACTGACAAATTGCTGGTTTTTAAAGAATCAAGAACTTGTCAAGATTTGGCAGTTCTTTTCCTTTGAAGGGATAAAGGCAGGGAGGTTGAAGAGATTTAATTTCACCCAGCTTAGATGTTCCTGACAAAGGCATGTGCTTCTTTGCTGGTTGCCCTACCCATCAAGTATAGTTGAAGGAAAAAAGTAGCCAATCACTCTGAAAGTAGGATTCATCTGATTTCACTCACTCTATGTCTCTTTCTACTTCCTGATAAAATTATTTATTCTGTAAAACTACCTTTCCCACCTAGCAGAGGTTGAGCTGTCAGTGGTCCAAGCCCAAGTTTTAATGGAGAAAGTCTGCTAAGTAGAGCCATGGAAGAGAAGAAAAATAAAATCTGAGCCAGAATCAGGGTTGCTGGTGTAAGGATAGTCTGCAACACAATGACTTCAGAAAACAAAACAACACAATGAAACATACACCCCTCCAAAAAATACCCAAACAAACCCAAACAAAAAATAAATTGAAACAACTAAAACAAACCCCCAACAAACAAAACAAAAGCACCAAAACCCCCCACACAGGTGTAAAGAGAAAAACAGGAAGTCTCAAGATGGAAATTTAGGCACATCAAAAACCAGGCTTATGCATGGACACCAAAAGTTGAACCCAGCGACAGCTGCCCAATAAAGACCTGTGGGACACAGAGTCCAATATCATTCTACATACCAGTTTATTTTTTCTTACCATGTACTGGCTTTGTCTTTTAAAATTGTGTCATTTGGAGTCCCTTAAAATACATGGAAGTTGTTCAACAAGCTGACAGAGAAAGTAGTAAGATTCCTAGGTGGTTGTTATAGACTCCTATCTACCTTGTCCAGGAAGATTTCCAGGAAAGCTAAGAGGGCAAAGAAAACAATAAAACCACCCAAAAATACAAACCATAAAATATTCAGGAGTAAGTAGCACATTGGTATACAAGAAGGATTCAAGAGGAATACCTTCTCAGTATGACAAAATATTTGAATTCATTAAAAAAAAAATCAACACTGTTGATGGTTATGTAGGTTAGCTTATACATATGTGGTGATAAAACATCCAATGAGGAGGTTAACCTCAGTGATCTCAATTGTTTATGTAAGAGAGAAACACGAATCATAGAATCATGAATCATAGAACTGTTTGAGTTTGAAGGGACATAAAAGATCATCTGGTTCCATCACCCCTGCCACAGGCAGGCACTGATGTTGCCTACAAGATCAGGTTTTCCAGGGCCCCATCCAACCCGACCTAAAACAGAGACCAGATGTTTCCTCATTACAGAATTCGAGAAAATTACTACATGAGCACTATTACTACATGAATACTACTATATGTTCAGCAATGAAGATAAACAGAAAAAATGCAGTAGCTGTGCAAAAAAGATCAAAACATGAGAGAAGTTGTGAATGAAATAGCTAAATTTGGAAATAAAAGTTACTTCAAGAAATTGAAGTAAATTAATTAAATAGCAGATAAAAAGTAGAGAAGATATATCAAAGCAATAAATTAACCTCCTTCCTATGTTTCTTTGTCAAGAAAACGTCTAATTTTTTTTCTTTCAGACAAAGGCAATTCTTTATCTAAACTACTTTATCTGGACTTCAGTAGAGCAGTTGATATATTGCCAGGGGAGGTGTTATTAATTAAGATGAAGAGGATTGAGATTAATGTAAGAATAGATGAAACATTCAGTGTGTACTGAAAAGGAAATGACTGGTAAGGAAATATGCTATTAGAAGGGTTCCAAAAGTCTTATATATGGATTTGGTGATGCTTTATATTTAGATTATTTTTTATTTAGTGCCCTGGGCACAAAAGAATTGAGAATATGCTGATGGCACAACACTGGGATGAACCAATAAAAGGAAGTACAAACAGGGTCAGCTAAAGGACAGCAATAATACAACTGAGTTAAAAGCCATACAACGCAGTAAAAATCAGACACTTAGGAGATAACAATAAAACATTTTGTAGCCAGGTGAGAGCTCCTCAGACAGACATATGGAAGGTGGAAGAAAATCTGGATATGAGTGGATCCCAGAATGTTGCAATCTTTGTTCCCTTAAATTTCTTACTGACACAAGAAAATATGGTTTTGTACCTTTAGGAACACCTCCTTGCAGTCTGATCACCTCTGTTCAGGCAAGGTACCTTCCAAACTGGAAATTACAGAGAAGTTCCACTTCTGATGAATTGAGGAATTAAACTAGTTTGTATTTAAAGATTAAAACATCTTGACCTAACAAAATAAATACTGTAGATAGATATGTTTATATGGTACACATAGACACTTCTCTATATTCTAAATATATTATGTTTCTTTTGCATGTTTCTCTATTGCACATTCCCCCATCAGTTTCCTCAATCCTACAACCTCCTTCAGCATTCTGTACCCATAGGATTGCACCTTCATCTGTTGCAAAGTGCAGATTTGCCTACAGTTTCTTGATAGCCCATCAATTAGTGGGAGTAATCAGGTTTGTTTCTGGTTATAATTTGTTTACGCTACTAGGTCAGGGTTTATGCCTCTGTGCGTTTCTTTCCCTTTCCTTATCTTCCCAATTTAAAATATTTTTTTTTTTTACACCCTAATTTGTGCCAATGACCAAGTTTTTTCTTATCAAGACCTCCCTTATTATGTGTTGGCCAGATACCCTTAGAAGAGCAGACACTCTCCTAACCCCGTACATTTACTTATGCATAAATCAGATTTAGCCTTTCTAGGACTGGACTAATGTCATCTAACTATAGTGGCTACAGTGTATTTGACCAAGGCTTGTCTTGGTAGTTAATATTAAATATTGGTAGTTAATATTAAATCAGTAAATATTTATTGCAAATATTTTCTTCCATTGCTAACATCTCCTTTAAGCTGAATTGAGTTGTATGAACATATAAATACAGCTCAGGCACAGCTACAATTCATCTGTGTAAATTTAGGTGGTATGCATCAACCTTTCATAAAGAATCAATAATATCTTTTTTATATGCCACGAAAGTGTCCTGTGCAGGGCCAGGAGTTGGACTCGATGATCCTGATGGGTCCTTTCCAATTCAGCATATTCTGTGATTCTATGATATCTCACCAGTTTTTACATTTGTTAAAAATTGAGGACAGAACCCTGAGCCAGTACATTTAAAGCAGGACTTGTGCTCTTTTCCCATAGTTAACTTAAAGTCAATATACAAGAAATATTTTAACATAAGCTCAATAGCATGTGCTTGATTGCATTAATAGAAACATGATTGTGTGTTTGTGCTTAATCGGGATCACACCAGTGATACTGTGCTAGCAGGTAAATATTAGGTCCTCTACAGGTTCATATTAGTGATAGAGTGATACCATACAGACAGAAACAGAATTTCACTCATCAGTTCTGATTGCTCCTAGTTAAAAATTAGCTCCATAGGGTGGCATTGGTATCTCATTCTTTCTAGACTTCTGTATCAGTTCTCCTCACCTGCAAATTGTGAAATTTGGCTGAGATTAAATTGACTTGTGTTGGCAGGTATTTTCCATAGAATTATTCCACTGAAATTATTTCAGTACTATGATATATAATGTGGCTGCACAAAACCTTGAATCAAAACACATGAAAAGGAATTGCTGCATGCTAATGGAAAGAGACAACCCTGATGGAAATTTCTTCAGGTGGCTTTGTTGTCAAAGTGTTTCTGTTAACTGTGTCTCAGCTGACACCTGCTACAAAAGATTTAGACTTCATTTGTCCTCTGTGGGAACTACCAATTTTCAAGATAGTTTAAGACTCCAGAAATTCAGTAAAAGCTCTCGAGTAATTTCTGCTTGTGGCCTGATGTAGAAGTTGTTCACTCTAGATGGGTCAGGGGCTAACTGCTTTCCTATTAGAAATATATTGGTTTCTTGCCATTATTTTGCAAAATAGAAACATTATCTATATGTTTTAATTTTATATATAATTAATATTTTATTACATACATACATTTTGCATTTCTCTACATTGTATTTTATTGCATTATCTATACATATTAAAAATATGATAAAACATCACTCTTCACATTGTGTTGAATAATCCATGATTATACATCTCAACTGAATTGTTTTCTCGTTAATACTTTTAGCTTGTAAGTTAGAGGAAACTCCTTCTTTAATTTCCTTTTCTTTCTCTGTAACTTTTGAAAGCCAATTTGGTACCCACTCAAGAAAAAATGTGCAACAGTTTTGGCAGCTCTTTACTACTCAATTTCTCTCTTCACCTACTTCTATATACTTACCCTGATTAGCAGAGCTATCAATCAAGACACCTGGGAATAGGTGAGCCACCAACCAGTAATAATTATTTGAGAGATTTGGTTTGGGACATTTGAGGTATTTACTTTGAGTTATGACTGCCTCGACAAGGAGAGATAGATGTTGGTGTAATGTAACTGGTATAATGTACTCCTGTAATGTAGAAGTATAGCTATATAATATATTACTGTAATATAGAAGTATTGTTGTAAACGTGTTTAATACAACACTTTACTACTCAATTTCTCTCTTCACCTATTTATATATACTTACCCTGATTAGCAGAGCTATCCATGTGCATGCACACTCATATGTTGCTCAAGGAAAAGTCTAGGTGGAAACTACCAACCTATTCCAAAACAGAACTTCTGTCTGTCATTCAGACTTTTCCTTTTATGATTTGTGTAGTAAACTCTACACATTCAAATATGTGGCTGTTTTGCTTTTTCCTTTAATTGGCACCAAGCAATTCCTGGTGTCCTTAAGACATAAAGACAATCTAATACTATTTTGTAAGAAGATCTTTTAAAATTATATACAAAATTTTCTGCCCAAAGAAACATTTCCGTTCATACAATGCATGTCAGTGAAATCCCACTGTAAAAACAGTCTTACTGAAATGAGTTAAAATGTCTGCATAACAATAATGTAATTTTACAGGAGCCCCCAAGGAAGACTGAGCTTAACTACACACAGGTTTTGAAAGCAGACCAAAGATTTTATTATAACTCAATTGTTCTGGATGGTTTACTGCATGTGAGAGAAGCTGAAAGCAATGCTCGTTCTCTCAGGATTTTCCCCTAATAATTGTTACCTTCTTGAAAACAGCAAAAATACAAATCTTCAGCTACTTCTACTACATGGAGATCATGTCGTTTATTCTATGACAAAAGCTATTTTATAAATAGCTTTTGTCATAGTGATTTTATATATAAAAGACTCAGAGTTACACAGTTCTTTGCAAAATGAACTGAAGGAAATGGTAAGAAAACTGGGGGGCTGAGGAATGTTTGATTTGCTTCATCTATGGCAAGAATGAATAACTGAAAATTTGTTGGTTATGATTGTCAAGCAGCCTGGAATGTGCCAACAGGAAAATAAATTAAAGCATTAGTTACATTGTTCAGCTTGATGGCTGTATACTTCTGCAAGTGTATGGCTTTGTATTTTTTTAATTATTTTGTCACCTAGTTTTACTTAGTATTACACAGAATTTACTCAATTTTTCCAAGGTGGGCAACATTCTAATGTGAAAATTCACCAAAAGTCTGTGTAGGTTTCACCTTCTAGGTACCTACTTTTCTGTGAGGGAAACTGAAGTAACAACCAGAAAATTAAATGATGTCATGACAATGACCAGAGACCATGAGATTTATTTTTCTCTAATCCCTGTGGTGTTTACAAGCTGAATATTTTTTGCATCTGAGTCTTCTGAGAAATCTTAGACGAGCATTGTTAATGTAAGTAGTAATGCATGTAGTAACCTTCTATGAACATTGTTAATGCATGAAGTAATAATTGATTCCACTATAAAGCAGAATAGCCACAATTAAATCTATTTAACTATATAGGCAAAGCAAAGCTGTACTGTCTAGAATATTTTATATAATAGTACAGTGGTTAAAGAAATAGACCAGCATATGAACTATTTCTAGCTTCATTCTTTCTTCTGAATTGTTTGATGACTGTTTTTGGTATTCACATATTTTATTTGATGCCTATTTAATTCAAAACGTAAAAAAGTAACACAGTAAAGAGCTGTGTTCTAGGATTCCTTTTCCCTTCCCCTTTCTCTGCATGCAGGGGTTACTTAGGTCTGAGTTTCAGAGTCATAGCTTTTCTGGATTGATTTCTTTTTTGTTGGTCCCATGAGCCTTTCTTATTTTTTGCCACAACGATTGAAGTGCAAAAGGAAGGTTAGCAAATGACCCAATTCTATAATTTTTTGCTATTGCTCTCTGCTTGGCAACTCTTTTGCTGTCAGGAAAAGCCATTATCTCATTTACCCTTAATAAACTTTCAAAATACAAAAATATTCACCAGCATGTTTTAAGCCTCTGTAATATGTTCTCAGTAAGCAGCAAACCCAAGAAAGATGACTGTCCATAGAAATGAAAAGTGAGGAATCTTTATTAAGCCTCTTACTTTCAGTATGCAGTTCAGCTAATATTTACACTTCTTACCTTGAGGTTAGTGGTACCTGAAGTGTAATTCAATGTGTTACAAAAACAGTATCTCTGCTCTGCACCTAAATTACAATGAGTAAACAATTTCATATGTCAAATCTTGAGCAGTATTCCCATTTGAATACTAACCTATATTCTGGGCATGCAGCATTGTTACACAACGAAAGCAAATTCCTTAGGACCTAATAGAAACTATCTCTTGTTTTGCACAATGAGAATTCTTTGTATTACTCCTGTACTTAATAAGACATTAATTCCTGATTTCAGTTCATAGAGGACTATTTATTTTCTGCATCAATATCAATATATAAAGACACAGCTTCAGGTGCTGTTATTTCAAAATCAGCCTTGCACACAATAGATTTCAGCCTTGCACACAATAGATTTCAGCCTTGCACACAATAGATTTCATGAATTTCCAAGGAATGAATGTCATAAAAAGCCAAAGATATTTCTTTCTGTCCAAAATGAGAAGTGATTATAGATGTTACCTCAGCTGTCTGGTTTATTCTTTTTATGTTACACTTTTCTGTTTAAATGTAGTTAACACTGGCATTCAATATTGAACACAAAAAAATTATTTTCTTGGCATTTTCATGATTACAGAGTTGATGACAAAAAATGAAGTGAGGAAAGAACATAAAATATCATGACTAAAATGAAAAATCTCCATCCTTTCTTTAACAATGATATTTAAAAATAACCCCACTCTGCCATGGTAATTTTTTCTTAGGTTCAATGTTATGGTGATAGAAATGAGTTTTGTAATAAAATTTGAAAAATCAAACTTGTAGTAATTCTTATGTCTCCAATACAAAAGGGAGGTTTGATTGCTTTCATTCATTCATTTGGGGACTGTTGTGTTTTTGTGCATTGGGAGTTGCTTGTGTATTTTTGAATTTTATTTTATTTTCTTTGCATAAGCTAATTGTGCATTGTATAGAGTAGCATTTATGTTACCTATCTATCTATTTATCTCTCTATCATATATCTTTTTCACGTGTATTATCACGAAATTTCATCACACCACAACACATGCTATCTCTGTTTTGCCACTTTCAAGCATACATGAGAGTCCTGGCCATAACTTACATGATATTGTGTCTCACAATGAATACTCTTTCATAAACACTCTTTCTCTTTTATTTCCCCCACAGATGTGCAATATCCAGAGAAGGATAAGAACATGGTACAGGAGGTTTCTGACTTGAAGGACGAGAGATCCAAATTGTCCTGTAACACATATCAGCAAGTAAATCTAGATATGTGCTACCAGTACATCTACACTGTCATTTTAAATTACATCCTATTTCCCTTCTATTTATTATTCAGATGGAATATTTACTAGGTTTCTTACAGGATCCACTCTAGGGAAAAACAGGTACATCACTTCAACAGTACAGTTATAAATGAGATGATTTGTGAGTCAGTTTTCTTACTACCTTTGGCAAAAGACAAGTAAATTTCAATACTTGCAGAGCCTTCAGACATATAATTTATTCATCTTTCAGTTACAGGATTGTTCCCCAACCACATATAGAACTGGCAAGGTTGTTTGATGCAGAAGGACTTAAATAACCTCATACTGCTGTTTGAAATTAAAAAAAAAAGGGAAAAAAAGGACTTTCTATAGAGATATAAATAATTGAATCAGAAAGACTAAGATTGGTGTGAATTGAGAATGAATGAAAATGTCTTTATGTGGAGGCACCAGCAGGAACATACAGAGGGAAAGGGTCTCAGTGCCTCTTTCAATGGCATCCAGATTGACAATTCCTCAGCACCCCTGCACATCCATTTGCATTTTCATTGAGCACATGGGTTTGGACAACATTGGGGCAGTATTGGCTCATACGTATGTACCAGGATAGATGCACTGCCAGCTCTGGAAGGATTAGAAAAAGGTATGGCTGAAATCTGTATGTGGTTACTAACCCGGAGGACATGAAGAGATAATTGTCTTCCCTTGTCTTCCACATCATTGCACAGGATCCATCCTAACACCAGGACATGAGCATTGAGGTGGCCAAGTGCTGGCCAGACAGCCAGAGCACTCCTGCCCTGTTCCCTGGCAACTGGGCTGACCTCTTGGGCATCACATACAGTCTAATGCTTGCATGGTAAGAGGGAATGAGAGTGAAGCAAGTTTGGATTCCGTTTTTATTTAAATAAAATAATTTTACTCTCATAATATCTTGCACATATATTTACTGCACTGTGAATATGGTGCAAGAGTATTTCCTGAAAAGGTGAGTAATGAGTATGCACAAAACTACAGAGAGCAAGCTGAAGGTCTGTGTGATGGGAATATGGTACTGCAGCCATGTAGGCACGTAGTGAAGTTAACCTGTAGCATAGCACTGAACCAGATATCCCCTCATAGACTATTCATCTTGGATCAGGCCAGTCTGCATCAATAAACTTTGTAAATGCAAACCATTTTGCTCCAGATGCCCAGGAACAAAGTATTTCTCCTGAAATGTTTTCCAGGACCTTTATAAAAACCTTTTTTTAAGGACACAGTAATAATAATAATAATAATCAGGTTAATGCTGTTAGGATAGAAGTATATAAAGCACAGGGACTCAAGTGGTTGCTTACTGGCCCATTTCACAAAAGAAAGGCTTTGGGTTATATATATGTAAATGAATAGAGAGCATTTTTTAGGCAGAGAGCCTGTTCTTGTCACTTCTAATCTGCAATAAAAATTCATCATGTGAGAAAATATGCATGAGGATTTGAATGGGCATGCCTCCAGTGTATTATCATAACACAGGCAGTGGAAACCATCTTTCTTAAGTAAGGGAGGACTATCTGCAAATAGCTGATGTACAAAATGTCTCCATAGTGGTGTTTGAACACAGAAGTTCTTTCAGAAAACTGAAAATGGAGATGAATGAGAACAAATGTGCTATCTGATCAACTACTTCTAGTCTGTCACATCTGTAGTCAGCTTTCTTTAGCACTGTAGGCACCTTCATGTTCCAGGCTGCTTCTAAATTGCTCAAAAAAATTAGTACCAGAAAGAGAAATTTTGAAGACTTCCATGTGCAACAGTCTTTCCAACTTTATAGCAACTGTGGCTTACATATTTACAAACTTAGTTTAGAAAAATAGCTCAGAGTTGTTTTTTTACCACTCCAATCAAAATTCATTATTTTCTTTATTTTTCCTGACCAAAAAGCCTCTCACAGTAGAGCTTAATAATGTTCATTATAGAAATCTAGAACCGGGTTTTGTTTATTTGTTTGTTTCTAACTGCAACAATGTTTTTATATTTCTTTATTAACTGAGTCGACTTTGGCACTATTTCGACTAAGAAACCTGGAAATGGTCAAGGTCTGAGTACACAGCACTGCCTAAACCCAAACCTGTCTCAAGAGCAGGATTTGGAGTGCACTCTGCTTTTCTGCAGAGAAGAACTGCAGATGCTTCTGTGTGCACTTTATCATTATTTCCTACCTTTCTATATATCTCATTGCAATTGTTGGGAGTTTAATTTCTGCACTCCCACTTTCCATAATGCAAAAAGTTGTAAATACAGTTTTCTGGATGGAAAATCAATATCCATCTAACCACACAAGGACATTTTTTTCCTCTTTCAGTGGCTTTTTAATAGAGCTCCAATTATTGTCCATCAAAAAAAAAAAAAGGTTAATAATGAAAATCTGATGAACTGAAAGGGAAAAGGAGAAAACCCTCTGAGGAGCGCATAGACAGAACACATGGGAAATTAGAAGATCTTTCAGAATATGATGTTTTAATGGGTAAAATAAGGTAATGCATTTCTCCTAAATTTGTCTCTTCATGAAATACCATATCGACAGAGACATTATCAGACCTATTGAAATCTTTGAATAATGAATATCAGTAAATTTAATTTGTATAAAATAAAGTAAAAGCATAAATATGTAAAAAAAAAGAAAAAAGCAGCACTAATTGCCACATTAACAATTCTGCTTGGCAGAACACTGTTCTGAAGACAAAATTTGGCAACTAAAGGCAATTAAAGACCTTCTAAATCACCTTGAACCACCTTCAATGTGACTTTTCTGCTTCCTTCTGTTATCAGCCTTGCATGTCTGAAAATTAATTGTCCCCTGCAAACAAACAAATTTCCATCAGTGTGTTGGTGTCAATGCAGGGAAACAGAACAACCAGATACAGTAGTAGACTGTGAGTGCTGCTTCTACTGTAGTTTAGTCTTGGATTAACCCTACCTAATCTTGCAAGATTAAAACAAGATTTGTTGGCTATTTTTTTTTTAATAAGCAATCCTCGCAAATTTTCTGATTCAACCCTAATTTTTGCACCAGTGGACATAAATTTAGGTGTTAATGTAAATTATAAGTAGCATAAAAGTGAAACTGTTTTCTGGTGGAAGTCCTGGTACTTGGAGTAGGAAGAAACAAAAAAACATCCATCAATCACTGATGGAACAAGACTAAGAAAATGTACTGGAATATTTTGTTTTCAACTAAACAACTAAACCACTAAACAACTTTTTTTTTACAATATTGAAGTCTTGGCTTTTTTTTTTTTATATATGTTATATTCTTTGAAATGTTATCTTATACCATATAAAATATACATTGCTGATCAATTAAGAAATTGAAACATTTTCATCTTAGTGAAGGAAAATACTTCTATAAACTTGCATTTAAATTCTCTGTTGAATTCTGTAACTCATAGAAACATTTGAAAATGCATGAGAAGTTCTTCTTATGAAAAATATTGGACTAGATCTAAAAGGGATATCTCAAAATTCATATAGAAAATTATTTTTGGAATAGATTTTTTTAAAAACCAAGTTCAGGTGGCACACAAGTAATCAGAACAGATTTTAAAGCCTAGTGACAGCATGACTTATGCCTCTGGCAAGATGTATTGTCATAATTTTTGCAGTCAAATTGTTTTTTCAAGTAAATCCATTTATTTGTCCAGTATATTAGAAAATGTAAATCAGGCTAAAAAGTAATGTTTCTTATCATTTGCTTTGTAGTGAGCATGGAGAAATAGTTTGCAAACTTGAGAGATACTTCACATATGATTCTTCTCCAGTTGTTTATCTATAGAAAAAATCTTTTTTTAAAAACCAGAAATTGTTGAAATTTTGTATTGCTCCCATGCGCATAATTTCTTTCACAGCAAGTTTCATAAAGAAAAGTAGTCATGAATAAATATCATGAGCAGACTTCTATATCAATCCTGTATGAGGTTTACCTGCCTTGTATGAAACAGATTTGTTTGAATGGTCTGAAGTTTCAGAATTGGTTTGGAAAGAACAATTAAGTTGCACACACAGAGAATAATTTAGCTAGTAAAGTTAACCATTATCTCATTTGAAAATTATAGGTAGTCTGTGATGGTAATTACACTGAGGGCTTCATATTCACTAATGTGAAAAGACTCATATTCAGGCTTTCCATATTTTTTTCTTCCTTAATTCAAAGAACAAAAATTAGAGACTTGGAAATTTGTTTTCACTAAGTGATTTAAAGCTACTTTAGAAAACACTGTGAGATTATAAGAATCCACACAGACTAAGAATTGGGGAAAAAAAGCATATAGATGTATTGGAGAGTTAATTGATTTTGCCTATAAGTGAATTAAAAGTCTGAAGTTTCATTTTAGACTTGGATTGTATGGCAAGCTGGATGGAAAATTCCATACATTTACTGAAATAATGTGAATAATGTTCTCAAAGTTCAATATTGTTACTGGCTCAGTTTATTATGTCATAATAAATTGCAGCCTCCTGTGACTTTAGAATAAGAATGGTGAATTTTAAACCAATAATGTGTTAATCACAACCAAACACTGTGATTCTGTTATTTCTCTTAGTGCTTCTTGGTTCATAAGTCAAACAAATGTTTTACTTCTGAGTATATTCCATTAGGACCAACGTTACTCATTCATATCCTCTCTGCTGAAGCTAGAAATACAGTAATCTTCTGTCATTGTGTGAAGACAGTATCTCAATGCATAGAGTGAGCAAAATTGTCCTTACTGACAAGGTTAATGTACCAAAATCAGGTACATTCTTGGCTGAGTACTATCAAATACTCTTGAGCTGCTATAACCCTTTGAGACTCCAGGTGGAATGAAATGGAAAACAATTTAATTAAATATGCTGGGAATGTAATCTGGGACGTTTGTTGAAGAAATCTGGTTTGGAGGAACTGTATTACACTGGGAAATTATCCTTACTTGTAAACTTGTAAGAATATGTGTTGTAAGAATATGTGTTGGCACAGTTGAACACAGTAAGCATAAGGACAATACATGGATATTTAATACAATCACAAATTAAATATCCGGTACTAAGTCTGAATATTTTTAAACAAAGTATATTTGTTGGACTTTCATAGCATATGGAAGCAAGTTTCATTAAAATACTATAGTTTCATGCCATTGCAGTGTAGGTGTAGCTATGTGTATGTGTAGCTAAATGTAGCTATGATTAATATCAAAAATGTATTAGTCCGGAGTTTTTATCAGGTTAGTCTGATAAATTTCCAGATAAATTGTACAGTTTATCAGGAAAGTTATGGAGTGGAAACACTCTAGATGCACAAGTTTCCATTTAAAATTTCCCAAATCACCTGGAGATCAAAAATAATTAAAAGAAGTATCTGTATTGGAAAAAATTTGAGTTATTTCTGTTCCTCTCTTTTAATTCTCACAAAATCATGATTCAAAACAACAACAACCAAACCTGTCATTTTCAACTGGATATTTGAACATGAGAACAAATAGGCATCATCCATGTTCTGCAAATATGTATTCACATTTTTCACTCTTGTTACCTCATACAGATGACTGTGGTTTTATTAGCACCGCTACAGAAAAAGACAGAGAAACAGATTATCTGTTAAAGGCCATATTCCTTTCATTTCACGAGGTATTAGCTCACTCTATAACTTTTCCAACTGAGCTCATCCCTGATAGCTCTGAAAAACTAGCAAAGGGAATTTCTTTTCTAGAAAAGGAATTATTTCCTGCCCTGACAGTGCTGCCTGCTTTGGACTCAATGACTCTACAAGAATTTAGAAAATAATAATACAAAAATTGTTTACATAAACTATCCTCTTCTCACCTGTCCCTACTCATCCTGAATTAACTCTGTAAATAGCTGTTAGTCTATTTACAATGAAGAGCTTAATGGATGATGTTTGTAGAAATTCTTTATATAGGTCTCCAATTAGGGTACTTGACCAGTTTTAAACCATATGGGCTTAATTTGAATCATGTATTTAATACCAGCTTTCTCTCTTCCCAGTATTAAAAAATACTGTATCTCTTTTTTTTTTTTAATTATGCTACTGCAATGCAGTAAAAAGTGATAATAATAATAATAATAAAAGAGCACACAAACCCAAAAATTATTCAGGAGAAATGTAAAAGGACACATACAAGAATTAGCTTTTTTGTTGTTTAAAAAACAATTCAATTTCTAAACAGATATATGCAGGTTGTTTCAGGGATCTTTTCCAATAAATATTTATGTAATATTTGCTCCTGGGGTAAGATATTCAAAACCAAGATAGTTTATCCTACTTCAAGAACTTTTGACGCTAAGGTAATGAACAAGAATTCAAATTCAGTACTGTGATATACAAAATGAGTGACTTAAACAATAGAAAATAACAAAAAAATGCAATTATAGTCTCTAGTTCTAATTTTGGATGTGACCTTAATTTTACTTGTGTATCATGGAATAATTAAGAAAAAAAATTCCAGCCACTGCTATGCTTCTCACTTTTCCCTGACCGTATATAATATTTTCTTGACCATTTCTGAGGGTTTTTTTCATGCTACAGATAGACTTAAGACTTAAAAAAATATTTATTGACCTATTCACTATAAAGAGAGAAAAAAATAAAATACCACTAATTATACAATGTGTGAGATTCACTTTGAAGGTGAAGGTGAATAGAGAAAATTTACAAAAATGCCAGTATATCTCTATCTCAATAATATTTACTTTTCAAAGCTCAATTAAATGTTTTTCACACAGATTTGATCCGGCAATCATAGTTAATTTCCTACAAGATTCTGGCCTCAAAATGAAATGTCTTATTTTGTTGGACAACTTTGTAGGTAGCAGATTTAAATATATTCTTTAGATATTTATTCTTAATAATCTTGTTTAGAAAGAAAACATAATATAATTTCACATTATACCTTTTTAACCATTTAGACAGGATGCCAATTATCTAAAACATCAGTTCTGCCTTCTAATCTGTAATGTAAACCTAATTGTGGGTAGGATTATTTGGTTTGTTTTGTGTGTTTTTTTTTAACAGCTACGTTGGAACTTAAAAACTCAATCTAGAAATTGTCTAAGCCATGTCTGTGATTTGGAAGTTTTTAGACCTCAAGTCCTATTTAATGTTCCTTCTTGAAGAAAATTAGGTCACTATGTGCCTAGGTCTTTAAATATAAAATAATGAAAAAGCTTTTCTTCATTTTCGTGTTCATAAGTGCAAATCAAATGTTGTTCCAGAGTAGCCTTTTCTCTGGGGAAGTGATAAGCCACAGAGTAGTTCCAGATTAACCCGGATATCCTCTTGACTGTGTTACTATGAAAAGCTGCAGAGAAAAAAAGTTCATTTTGTTGCTTTCTCATAGAAAATAGCTCTTAAGTGAACAGAAATTAAAGAAGGGAAATGTATCTTGGAAGAAAATCCACAGGCTTGATACTGAGTACAGTGTGGGCTTTAATGGATACTAGTTTAAAAATTACTCAAAATTTTTTGGTTTCAATCAGATTCATATCTAAACACTATAAAAACAATCTATCCCTGAATATAGTTACTTTTTTTTTACCTTACAGAACACTATGGATTAATATATATTCTATTTCCTGATTTTTATTACCCCCCATACTGAGAAATATGGTGTAAAACAATTAGTTTTCAATTGTGTCAGTAAGTTGACTCTTATTACATTAAAATTTCTATGTACTTTTTCTCTCTAGTCACATTCTCATTGTCCATTCTCTATCATTTTTTTTAATTTAAAATCATTCAAAGCTCTCTAGTTTGTTCTTTGACACAGAACGTTATACTGAAAATGAAATTAAAATAAAAATAAATACTTCAGTGCAATTGAGGTGTACAATGGTCACACTATAAATATGCCTTCTAAAGACAGCAAGAGTTGGTGTTCAAGCAATAAAACACTAGTAGAAGCAGGATAAAAAGTGTGACCTGTGTCAGCAAAAGGAAAGATACATAATGGATATGTAAACTGACATGTAATATTTTATCAAAACAAATTTTTTTTTCACATAGTGGATAAGGACCATCTGCCTCAGATGCTCATTCTTCGTAATATTCTGGGATAATTTCCACTCTTTTCCATTATATAATCGAGGATAGGATATAAATCTAGCCAATTGTGTAGCCTGCAATACAAAACTCATTGCAAGAATAGGAAAACAGCTAAAATAAAGACTCATTTTAATTTTTTTTTTTGCTTTCACCTTGAAAGGGGCTAAGAAAGAATTCCAATCTTTATTTCCTGTTAACTGTATGCATTTTGCACTCCACAATTGCTGTATTGAAGATGACATAAAGAACTGCACACCTAGGAGTTTTATACTGTATAAAACAGACAGAGATTGGGGTTACAGGACTACCTTTCTCCATGTTAATTATCACCTTGATGTAAGACTATCTGGATTTCTCTGGAATCTAGATAGCAGGAGTCCAATTTTTAGGCACTGTAATTCCTCAGTTAGTTACTTAAATCAACCTAAATCTACATCTTTAAGTATTTTTTTTTTAGATACACCAATCAGTGCAGATTGCACTTCTACTACATTAATTTGAACATTCTTATTATGGTTATGTTATAAAAATTGCTAGTGTCAAATTACCTTTCATTATGTTTGGATTTGGTTTATGTTGTTGGCTCTGATCACTAACCTAATAAGCAATGTGCTGTTGAACCACTAGCTTCATTATTGTATTAAACCATCTGGCCACTATTAGGAAATATTTCCACTGAAAGCAGCAGCTACCAGAAAACAAAAAGAAGTTTACCTGAAAAAAAACTAAGTCATGTTGATGAAACTGGAATCCTCAATCATTCCAGATGCTCTGAGCTAAACATTTTTCTAAACAAGGAGCTAGGAAGTAAGAGCTGTGCAGTACAGATCAGTGTTTTCAGAAAAGGATGTCAACATTTTACTAGCAATGTCCTCAAGTAGATTGTAAGACTGACAAACAATTACAAAAACACTTATAAAACCATTACCAAACTAATGATGTGGACTATACTCTTCGAAGATACAGAAATGGAACACAGCAAAGAGGAATAAGAGAGGAGAAGTTCTGTATGGTTATCCAAGTAGACTACATATGAAGTGTATAAAAAAAGAAGAAGAAAACCCCACCTAAATCAAAACACACACGCAAAAGTCTAAAAGTTTAAAATAAGCAAAAAAGGTCGTGCCAGTTATATTGGGCATAGCTTAACTGAAGCAGAATCCTTTGATTTAGACTTGGATTTCTCTGAGCAGACTAAGTCTACATCCCGTAGAAAGTCAGGAGACAATTCTATGTGAAAAGTCTATGAAAAATTTTAACTCAGAATAAAACTCAAATTAAAAACAAGGATTAATTCCCAGCCTCAGGCACCCTATTTAATATTGTTGACAGCATTTGAAGAAATTTTTGCTTTTGAAGTTAGAGGATGTCCATCTGCAAAACATTCAGATCTCAGATCACAGATATTTCTCAAAAGGGTTAAAGTGGAAATTGTAGGCAACAGTAACTTCAAGAAAAACTTTTAGAGACAGAGATCCTGAAGAGACAGAAGATTTAGGAAACCAGGAATATCAATGCTTTAAAAAACCATGGAATTATTAGCTCTGCAAACTCTTCAACCATCAATATACTTAAACATTTGCTACAGATGAGAATTGTGCTAATAGACTTGACTTTGTATCATTCTGTCATTTGAATGTCAAACTCATGTTGAAATTGAAAGATTGTATTAAGGGAACTAAATGCATGTCAATAATCCCTAAGTAAAAAAAAAAATTAAAATAAAACAAACAAAACCAAAACCTGTACAGAACGTAGATCTTTGCCCGCTGAATTGATTTTTGATGTGGCGACCAAAATACTAGTGTTACTTATTCCTTTAAGTAGACTGGATTCAAAACTTCCTAATGAAGTGGGATGCAGCAGAAAATGAATCTTACATTTGGAGGTGTACATCTGTTTTTTTTGCTGAGTGACAGAGATATGGTCATGTTTGCTAAAGATAAAATCATTAAGCACAATTCTTCCAAACCTAAAAAACCTGTGTAAGGTTACTTAGCCAAATTATTTCAAGCTGGAGCAGTGACACATTAAGGGTTAAAGAACCTGGTCCACTTCACCTGGAATACATATATTCAATAATGTTGAAAAATTGGGTAATGGACATGGTTGGCTGTGTAGCTGTTTTGTTCAAACATTTCATGGGCCAAAAAGGAAACAGTTGTGAATGTAAAATACAATAAAAGGAATACAAGGTGGTTTTGACAAAATGTTATTAAGAGACAGAGAGGGAGAAAATGTTTCTTTGCAAATTTTTCATGTATAATGACTGTCTACCACATAACGTTCAAGTACATGATTTTCCAAGGCAAAAGTAATGCTTATAAACCACAATATTTTCTAGAATTCTCTGTAAAACATGTATTAGTGAAAGAAAGGCTGAATTGTATAATTAAAGTACACTAAAATTTGGCACCTTCCATTAAGTTTGAAACTGTAATTATAACAAGGCTAGAAAGAGACAAAACCTAAACACAAACAAAGCTGGTCTACCTGATTCCTTTTTGTAGAATTCAGTACGGACTGGCACACAGTGATGAATTCCTCACTGCAGGTCTCACTGCAATCATGAACAGAAGGCTATCAAAGGGACCGAAAACAGGACAAAAGGTGGTATAATAAAAAAATCTTTCCCTTAAAATGTGATGGATCTCTCATAAATGTACTATCATTAAAGTATTTTTTTGCATCTTCGTGGCACACTTTTGGCTCCAGTATTTTCCTCCAGCAATATGTGTATACATGAAAAAGAATAATTAAAAATGTAATAAACTGATGATGGCAACATTTTAATTTTATCCCAGCTTCAGTGTTAGCATTCAAATATTTTAAAATAATATTCCAGAAGTATGAATAAATCATAGTATTTTTACATCCAAACTATAAAATTTTATTTACCTGTTTACATCCGCAAGGCAAAATCTTCCATTGTATGCAGCATTAAGGGCTATATAAAATTGTTTAAATCAATATTCTTTAGCAGGAAGAAAAAATGCACTTTCTTAACACACTCAAGTAAAACAAGAAGCAGTGTTCTTGGAAATTATTTAACCTGCTTTGTATGAGATGGCTTCCATTTCATCTCTCTGACTTACATGTTTAAACCTTTCACTGGTTTTACTGTACAGTATTTATGTGCTCCAGCAGAGTTAGCTTATCACTGCAAGCCACACTCTGTTGTGAGGCCTGCCTCAAAGAAAATGCAAAATACATTCCAAACCTTTGATATTTCAATGCAAACTCCATAATGTATTTTATAGAATGGAAAACAATCTGCACCACTCTATAACTGGCATTTATCTTAGCTGATAACCTAAATGTGCTTCCTTGTAAACCTGGAAATACAGAAAAAAAAGAAAAGAGGAGATGCTAAAATGAAAAAAATAATCTATCTTACAAAATACAAAGTATATAGCTTCTTTTTTTAAAAAATCTATGACAGCATTTAAGGGAACTTCCATTGTTTTGGGAAAAAATATTTCACTTTTGAATGACTAGAAAATTCTAGCGTGCTCCCAGAGTCATCCTTAGTAACAGTTTTTTTTTAAAGATAAATATTTATTTTTTAAATGTATTTGTGTGCATTTCATATGTACAAGTTGAAAAGGAATGAAAAAAATACAGACTGAAATGTTCATGCTGCAAATCACTTGAACAATTCAGACAATTAAAATTTGTGAATTGATTTTTAACACATCATATAATACAGGCTACAATCTTTCTTTTGTCAGGATTTACTCAGAAGTTAATCCCTCGTTTCCTTGGGACACTTTTCATAGTTGAGTATGTCCAAGATGTTAATGAATTTAATATTTATGATATTTGTTCCCTATTTGAGTGATTCTACAATATTCAAAATCTTAAAGAAATTGACAGGTAAAAGATTTATTATGCTTAGTATTTTGCAAATGATTCAGCTAACACAAAGATAAATTTCTAAAAAATAAGCAGTATTGAATATAGATTATACTGGAGGCATTAAGGAAACAAATCTGCACATTTCAGACATTCTGGATATGGGAGATTTTCAGCTCTTATGGAAAATTCATCTTTTTTCCCACACTTCATATTAATTTTTTCCGCTACCCTTGTTTGAAATGAGATTTTATATATTCATATAAATTAAAAATCTCAAAGATCTCAAAAAACCAAGAAAAGCAAAGTAGGTTTTCAAAATATTGGGGGTGGGTGAGGTGGGTGTGTGAAGCTGCTGATGATGTGGAAAGATCTTACATTTCTTTGGGGTATCAACATTCTATGTGGATCTTATCAGAGACAACTCAACTCACTGAAACACTGGACATGTAAAGACAATTTTGAGTATATTTAAAACTTTGTTTTTCAGTGTTTTTTTTTTTCCAAAGGATCATGGAAATGATACTGGTTTCCGCAGCAACCTATAGCATTTCCCACCTTCTCCTTTTCCTCTACCCTCCTGCCTGGCAGCGCTCCCTGTAGGATTGACATATTTTTGTGTAAAAATAAACAACTGTAATTTTGTGTAATACTATCCAAATAATAATGCTGTGCAATTTGGATGAAATATGTATTTTTACTGCCAAATGATGGGCTTAACTCCAGGTTTTATGCTCTTTGTGGTTTCTTCTTTTTTTTAACAGGTTATTTGGGGAAATGCATGTAAACCAACCAGCAACCAAACAAGGCACTGGGAAATGCAATTTCTTCCTGTCACAAATGAGCCTGAAAAATCTTTAAAGACTAATGGTCAAGCTTGCAAAATAAGCCCAAGAGTTTTTGTGAATGATAGATATGTTTCATTCCTGAATCAATCACAAACTCATCCTGATTTCTTTGACTACCCTTGTTACAGAGCAGTATTCCCAAAATAGCTTTAATCAGTTATTTTCAGCCTAAGGGTTGTCAGCAAATTACTTGCTATGACTGTTTCTCATTCATTATTCATCCAGTGTAACTGGTCATATGAATAACATGATACCATTGCTGTCAAAACTGATGTCCAGAACTTACACAACAAGATGATAATAAATAAAAATCTTTTAAAATAAATTTTAACATCAATAATTTTTTTTTATAAAATAAACAAATGTATGCAGTTTTTGAAGAATTTTTTTAATATATTTGGACACAGCTCATATAGTTCAATAATTTACATCTGAAAATATTTTAGGTAGTGAACAAGATGTTTTTTAAGTTAATAGACTAAAATGAATATAAATAAAAATGGAAATTGTGTCTTTATGAGTAGTTAGTTGCCTTTTGCTATGAAAAACCTGCTATACCCATCCTTGTAACTCTATTTTTGTCAATATATTTTGCCCAGGTAAAACCTGTGTGTTAATAAAATCAAGATAATGAGCATTCACATTCTTACTAAAAAAAATCATAAATCAATCCTTCCAAGAAAAGACATCTAAAATTTAATGCAACATACTGTGAATTGCTTATATATAAGTCTGTTTGCATAGGTACCTATTCAACAGCATTCATAACAAAAAATATTTAATTCTACTGTTAGTATGAAGCATTCAGCAGTAATTAATTATTCAGCAGCTCTTGAAACTGAAAAAAAAGCTTTGGTAAATAAAAATTACAAAAAATCCAACCCCAAACCCCAGATGTGTGCAGCCATTGCTTTTATTTTTCTTCCAAAACTCTGGGTAAAATGTGGTCTTATATTGCTTTTCTTTTTTTTGCAGCTATAAACACAGAAATATAAGATAGATGGGAATGAGTTATTACACAAATACATATTCCTAGGAAATGAAGATTTAAGACAAAAAGAGTAGTTATTTTATTATCCAAGAGTAATCAACACTGATTGATAAGCAAAATTCTGCACTGCTTTATGGATTTCTGTTACTACTGTCATCCTCACTATTCCTCTAAATTTTTTGTCCTACAAAATCTTCTAGAACCCTAAAATCAGGTATACCTTGTATTTGTACTCAACAAAATTGAATTTGCCTTTGCTTCTCTGTAAATCTGCTACTTTCACACATTAAAAAAAATCTGCATTAACACATTTTCAGATTTCCACATTTTATATTGCAAAGCTAGAAAAGTTTTTTTTATTTGTAACGGTAAATTTTGACTGGTGCAAGTGAAGGTATTTTTGTCAGACACAGAATTGTTTGACTAAAGGGTCCCTCGCTTATTGCATGTGCAGTGTCATGCCCAGTAAAAGATGATGTGATTGAGTGTCTATAACAGTAATTTGGTTTTGCTCTTCTGATTGCTCCACACAGCAGCAACAGAGACCCCATTCCTTGGAGTCTCCCATTCCTTTGAGAGTGTTCAGGCTGAGGAATTTTCTCAATGAAGGGGGAAGGAAAATGAGAGACACAGAAAGACTGCAAATTTTCAGTATCTTGTGGAATGCAGAGTGCCAAGTCTGAGAGACCATGAAAAGAAAGCTTCTTTCTTAGGAACAAAGACAGGACTACATGGGATTTTTTCAACCTAGGAAGACACTAAAAACTTTTGGATTAGAAAGCAGGATGAGAGGAGTGGCTTAGTGTATATGGGGAATTGTTAGTGTCTGACAGATCTTTATTTTAATGTCTCACACAGAAAATTTGACTTGCTCTGTTTAAAGGACAGCTTTCCCTAGTTTATTATTTTGTGCTCTGAAAAGAATAGCAGCTTATTGGTGTTTCAGGGAGTGCTTGCTTTAAGGAAAAGGTGAACAAAACTTGCCTTTAGTTTATGGCAATTCCTTCACAGCATCCCACAGTACAAAACAGACACCAGCCTGACTGTCAATATCATCCA
The DNA here is from genome assembly GCF_000277835.1 of Geospiza fortis. Classification (NCBI taxonomy): domain Eukaryota; kingdom Metazoa; phylum Chordata; class Aves; order Passeriformes; family Thraupidae; genus Geospiza; species Geospiza fortis. The sequence goes on along the minus strand of NW_005054407.1, from coordinate 1,319,006 downwards.
TTCCTGTGCTTGTCCAGATCCTAGGCTTTTTGGAAAGTGAACAGGGAGCCTGCTCCTTCATCACTAGGCATAACTAATTATTAGCAAATATGCAGGAAATGCTGAGTGTTTGTGAAAAAATAGTACATCTTTCAAGCTCTGATCTTACAGCTGTGATGCATCAGGGTTTTTTCAAATCTCCAACATTTCTTATTAAATATTTTAGACTTATTTAAGCATTGCACCTCTTTAAAGCAGTATTGGTTTTCAGATCAATTTATGGCTTTAGCCCAAGAAAGCCTTATTCAGATGGAAAAGAAATTTTGTGGTAATAGTAACTACAGACTCTTGAACCTGCTGAATATGTGTATTACCTTTTAGCAGCACAGAATAACTACATACAGGTATATCAATCTGACATTCCCATTCATTATGAAGCTAAAATAATGATTCACTCATTCCAGATGAGCTGTGTCATAACTAGTAGTCAGTCGTGAATGAGTTGAAGCACTTGTAGTTTATTGCTAGAGTATTAGCAAAAAGAGGTAATTTCCCTTTGCTGTAAGAGCCCCTTATATGAGCCACTAAACACCCTGGGCCTAGGTGTGTAACATAAGTAGCTTTATTCACATGATTTGTCCAAAGGAATTAACACTTTGTAGTAATTTTATTTGAAAGATCAGAATCACAGAAAACAGCTGTAATTTCTGCCTTTTAATGGAAAACGTTGGCCTGTTTGGTCTTATTATTTAACTAAAATAGATGCACAGAAAATGTATGTGCCTGAAAAACAATAATAATCAAATAATTGTCTTTTCCTTGTACAATCATGGATAATATTTAACATCATGCTATAATTTCTTTCCCTAAGATGGGTATCTGATGATTTACAGATCTATATGTGTCCTTGCTTTTCAAACAAGTGAGAAAACAAAGAAAATCAGAATAAATTAAGCCCATGTAAACAGCAAGAGAATTACAGCATGTGCATGAGAAGAACTAGTGCCAAAATGCTGAAAACAACTTTACTATGCAGCAATGTATTTTGAGATTTCTTCAAATGCCTAAAAATGTTGATATTTGTTGGAGTCCTTTTATATGTTTTCAAAACTGGTAGCAGTACTTTACTGCCATTGTGACTGAGGAAACTGGAGAAAGCCCAAACCTTTGCTTTCAGTTCTTTCCTGGTTTTAAATATAGATTTCTTTTTTAAGGCATGTATACTTCTACCAAGCTTTTTTCACTGCAAATTCACTGCTTTCTATTGAATAAAAAAATTTTAATTAGAATCCTCATTTACTTCAGTCACAAAAGTTGGCCTTATTGGAAGGAAGTACATTATTTAGAAATGCTAATTGTTTTATTCTACTTTGAAAGTTAATTAAACATTATTACAGATACTATGTTATGAGATAAACAACTTCAAATTCGAATGTCATGTCTTAAAAAAAAAAAAGATTACATGCAATCAGTAAACTTTGGGAACCTGATCATAATTTTTAAATCCCTGCTTTTGAATGAATTAACTCTGAACGTTTTTTGGATTAATTTTTTTTGTCTTTGTGCAATACTGTAATAGGAAGTAATAATCTAGAGTAATAATAAATACTTCTGGTCTTGAAAATAGGAAGATAATTTATTTTAATTTCTTTTACAATACCAAGATTGTTCTCTACCTGAAAAACATTTTGGAATAGTACTTTATTCCAGGATATAGACTGTTTAAAGGAAATAGTAAAAGAAACCTCACTGTACATGAAAATTGACTCCTTCACATGAGTAGGAAAGGCTCAAATATTGAAATTAAAACAAGGTGACTATTACATTTATTTCACTCTGTCATCTTAATATGTTTGTGTCTAGTCTTACTGTTTATGCAAGAAATCCTTATATTATCCATTAATGTCTATAATTCTTTGCTAATAAATATATAAATTTTCTTCTCTTATAAAGCTTCCTCTGTAAAATTTTCACTTACCTTGACCTTTTTTTCCTAACACATGCTTTCTTCTGATCAAAGCAATTTTTTTGTTTATATGCAGATTTGTTTTGCTTGAAAGGAAAAAAGCCTCATCTGGTTTGAGAAACTGCAAGTCAGCAATTACTTAGTGCTATGATGTGAATAAAGTGTTTGAAGGCAAGAGAATATTCCACTCTGACTTTAAATGTATTTAAAAAAAAAAGGAAAAAGACCCAAATATTAATGAGCTTTATAAATTATTTACTTTTATTCTGAAGATCATTATTAGAATTCATCTTTACTTACAAAACATTGAATTGACTATAATATTCTGAATCATGTTTAGTTACCCACCATCTATGTAATTCTTCCACCTTTAGATTCAGGGTTTTTAAAAAACCCAACATCAAAAGTATTTATATACATTCAGTTTGCATCTGAGAGTTGTGATTTTACCTGCATATGTCTGTATATATTTGTAGATGAGGCTATTCCCTGCTTTGGTAGCTAATCTACTGCATTGGAAACACAATAATTCATTAAGAGAGCAAATATGCAGTATTTCTGGGGAGTTACAATGTACCATAAATTGCAATTTGTACCTGGACAGTAAAAAAAGATGGATGTCTACATTAGAAGCAAACACACCACTCGACTAAATGACTTGAAATCCACTGCTTAACTTCTGCTTGTCCACCCTTCTCCAAGGAATAAAACAGTGTTATTTCAGCACATATCATGCTGTTGCTGAAGAGGAAGAATATATGATGATGCAGAGTTGTATGTGTTTTATATTTCACAATACATAGATGGATGTAGAGAAAAATAACTTTCAAAAAATGTGCATTTTTAAAAAAAACCCAAAATTTTAACAAACTGATAATAGAGAAAAAGTGGAGGTACCTTGTGATGAAACAAAAATTATTCAAAGGACAGTAATATTATCTAGAAAAATATGCTAGTCTTTCAAATGAAAGGTATATAAGTGTGGCAGTCTTAAAGATCATCAGTGAGCTCAGTAAACACTTTCTGAAAGCAAAAGGATGCTGAGCTTTTAAGGGTAGAAATTGTAAAATTGTAAAATCTGATTCACCATTGCTCCAATGCCTGTATATCTCCATTTACTTTGCTAAAATAAAGTTGCTGTAAGACTTCTTATGAATTTGTGTTCTCATAGATACATGAAAAAGAGCTCAGTCTACTTAGCTTGCTAAAGAAAATGTTAGGAAGTAGTTTAATTTCAGAGAATTTTAGTATCTTCAAGATAAATTATTTTTTGATAATAAAAGTCTTCTTAATCTAGAAGACATAAGGGTAATTAAATTCAGTGTCTGGAAGTGGTTTAGAAACAAAATCAAACTGAATTTTTGGTACATGTTAAAACCATCTTGGATAATCAGCTGCTATCAGTGTAGCAACTCAATGAAAATGTGGAGAATTTGCATTACATCCAGTCCAGAAATCATAGTTGTATTCTCAATGAATCAAAGCTTTTAAGAACTGGTGCAAGAATCAGAATAACGGATACTAGATCACCTGGGAGCAGATGTTATATCCAGGTGGGACAAATAAAAGTATAGTCTTTGCCTCTTCTTTGGACTGTGCTGCAGCACACATGAAGTTATGTGTTGGTTAGATGGTTATGAATGCTTTCTACATTGCTTGCCCTTCAGTTTCAGAGAACAATTTGCACTTTACACAAAAATTATTGTCAAATCAGTGCTGGTATAATTTCTCAGTTTTACGTTTCTCGTAATCTGAAATAAAATTCTTACTTCTTTAATAGTGCAATTGTTTCAAAAGCCACAACTATATCAGAATCTGTTTTGTCTTTTAGAGAAATGGATCCAGCATATTTAGCTCATCAGTTCATCTCTGCTAAGATTTACATAACACCCTTATTTTCTTTGGAAAACTATTACACATCTAAGTCCATCTACCACTCTTCAGTTTCTGCTGCCACAGCCATCCTTGATTTTTAAGGGCTTTTTTGCAGCCTTCTGTAAATTGTAAACTGTAAACTCCCTGATTCTCACACCAAAATGCCATTTGGCTTCTGTTCAGATTGGCAATTCACCTTATATCAGCTTCAGAAAGGAGATTTATATCCAAAGCTTCTCCTCTCCCCAAGAGTATAATGAATCTTTTTCAAAAAGTTAATGATTAGAAACATGTCTGCTGACATGGTGTTATTACGCACAGATACAAAATAGAACACTGGGAAATCAATTTAACTCTAATACAGGGATATAATTTCACTGGGTATGTGGACAGCTGTCTAACAATTGTCTCCAGGCTTCCTCCCCTTTTTCCCTTTAGCACTGCTGTCAATTCTGTGACCATTTTGTCTTCTTCAGCCACAGCAGGCACAGATACAAACAAGTGACATCTCATTTTTGTCCCGCCCAAATTAGTCAGCTGGAGCTTTTTGAAACATTACGGAAGGTTGGGCGTTGACCTAGGGATAGCATACACAGCACCAGCCTGCATCCCATAATGGTCTTACAGGTAGTCATAGCATACCCAAAGCCATGGGCAAGGGGAGATCTCCCAGAACACCCACTGTCTCTGTGTGACACCTCAAAGTCCAGTTTGCGGTTCATGAGCCCATTGGCCATTTCTCCAGGTTCACATAGTGTTTTCAGGCTCTTGGAGTATTTTCCTTACTAACTGCATGCACATTTTCCTCTTAAATAGAAAATTCACACTGGTTTGCAGTTTTTGCAGACAGTGTTACCTGTGCCTTGCAACACCACACAGAGCCCTAAGTCTGCCCATTAATACTGTATGACAGCCTTGTAGGGCTGCACCCAGACACTGGGGCCTCCCACCTCAGCTCACAGGATCTGTCTCTTCCTAGCATGTACCTGTGGTTGTGTCGGGGCCATGTTTTAGAGGGTGCCAAAGGAATTAGGCAGCCATGCAGAGGATAGTCAAAAAATACATCTCATAACAGTGTCAAAAATGGCTATCAGCCAATCACAAAGCAAATTGAAAACACAGAGGGATTGATGATCTCATAATTGATTGCCTCCCTGCACAGAGTGAGAGGACACTTCCTTTTCTGTTATGCTTTTGGGTAGGGATGGCTCAGCAATAACTGAGCATTATGAGAACACACAGGACTTGACATTGTCAAAAAAGGCCCTGTCATAAAATGGTGTCTGAAATCTTGAATAAAAGTTGTCCTTATTTTATTACCAAGGATAAGCTCAAAGAAAGTACACTATGTCCTATTACATAGTTTGCTATTTCTTGTCATGATGAGCAAGTTCTTGTCCCCATCCAATAAGTGCATGGTTCCTTAAGTACAGTACAATCAGTGTTACAAACTCTGTCTAAAATAGGAGAGGATTAGCTCTGACAGAGAATTACAGCATATAAAAGTGAACTGGATTTATGGAAATATCTGTCTAATAACAGTCTATTTGAGAAGGAATACATGAAAAAGAACTGCAAATATTAAAGAACAATTAGCGCAAAATTTTCTATTGACGACTGCAGTGTTTATTACTCGTTTGCATATAAGTGAGGTCATATGTATGTTCTGCAAAGCCCTTTGCCTGGGGTACTTGGAGGAACATATAAAGACATTAAAGTCTTTATATAGTGAGCCTATTCCACAGGTGTCAGGAAAAACATGGTTTTTTCCAAGACCTTTTCTTTTAAAAAGAGTTTAGTTGCTACTTTCCTTCTGCTGCTTTTTTTTTTAATTTTTTTTTTGGGGGGGGGTTTTTTGGTTGGGTTTTTTTTTCCTTACATGGTATTCCAGCAATGGAAAAGAGTATTTTTATGCTGAGTTGGAGGCTGTTATAAATACTCTGCTGTCCTTATGACCATCACAGCCAAAGAACTGGCAAGATGCTTGCATTTTCTACAAGTCTTGCCTGCAAACAGGGCAGTACACCACTGGTACTAAAAACCCTGAGTGCGTCAATGTGCTGAGTAGTTTGTCATTCCCATGAGTCACTGACAAGCCCAGTTATTATCAGGGCCTCTTTGGTTGGTAGCTATGGAGCCAGGAGTGGATGGGGAAGATATATTTCCCTACTCAAGGCTAAGAAGGAAGGCTTACTCTTCCGAGACTGAGATTTATCAGATTCTCTTATTAGGATCGTGTTTGCCTTCAGGATCTCTCCTGCAGAGAGTCTGTGAGAGCAGATAGAAAGAGAAAGCAGAAGACTGAGAGTGGAAGCTCCCACAGAGCCATGGGCATTAGTGACCACTGCCCACTGCAGTTTATTCACTTGGCCAGTACCCAGCAAGTCATATTTCTGCCATTTCTAGTTCAGAAAAATAGGAAGGGGGGAAGGGCAGGGCTGTCAGAAGGAGAGATATTCACCTCAATGGAGTGAATATCACCCCATTGGCTGTTTGTAGCCATTTGAAGCTGTTTGGAGATGGTTCCTCCATTGTGCTGCTCATGGGGAGCAGCCAGAGGCTGCCAACCAGCTGGAAGTGAGGACCTGACAAACCCAGAGTAGGGGAAACAGCTCTTTGTGTCATGGGACAAGGAGGCACCTTGTGATTCCTCATGAGGACTCCAGAAGGAACATCCAGTGCAAGAGACAAACAGATCCACAGAGTCCCAAGACGGGTCCTGGGCCCAAGGGGGCTGCACCCACCATAAGCATTCCACTCCTCCTGGCAAGGAGCACAAAGCACTGACCCTCACTGTGGCAGCCACCACCCTGCGCTGATATGGCAGAGCCCAGGAACACAGGCAGATAGGGGTAATACCAGGGAAGAGGTGTTGGATTTAGCCACTTGAGTAACTTTTTTCAAGGGCACTATAGTCGAGAATTTTCTGTACTAATTAAAAAATTTAATTAGGCAAAAGTAAATTTCTGGATCCACAGCTTCAGCTTGTTCCCTTTGCCTATAATAAGATTTTGACTATAAAAGCCCATGAACTGGGAGAGAGCCAAAGTATGAAAAATTCAATGGCAAGCTAATTATGTAAAATTCCTGATCACCTCAGGCTGTTCAAATAGGAAAGTATCTATTTTCTACTTTTGAAATATTAGCTCATAAATATATGCCTCTTTATGCTTGACTCTGCTCTCTGCTCCAGCTCACTGCATAAGCTTTCAACACAAGCTCTAATCTATATGACAAGTACATTTGAACCTTTAACTAAACTAGTGGCAATTGGGTTCAGGCTCCAAAGGAGGTAAAAACCCGAGCCGTAGCCACGTCAAGAATTCCTCTAGTTCTAATGTGTTCTCTGAAAACCCACAAAGGATCAGAGTGACACAGTGAGCATTGATGCACATAAGCTTGGAACACTGATCATGTGAATAACTCATGAATAATGAGTGGGTCTTCTAAGACTCAATTTCAAAGGCACAAAGAAAGCTGAGGGCACATGGAGTCTCATCCACACCTTTCCCCTTTGACTATAAGCCAACCACTTTATTCTATGACTGCCTCAGTGAGCTCTCTTTGAGTCTCCTGCAGACTGTATTCATGACAGTAATCTCCTGAGCTGGGATGCCTCGCAAGGTCACTGCTCAAGGCAGAGAGACCTTCTACTGCCAGTAGACCTCTGCTAAGTGACCGATATCATGCATAACCTTGTAGTGGGGTAACTTGGATTTGTGCCTTGGTAATGGATTTCTGTAATTTTTATTTGTCTTGATAGCTTTGATACATTGTTCAAACAACTGTTGCTGTACAACAATAGCATGAACCATGACATAGAACTTTGTTAAGTGGGACTTCTACACTGAATTAAAACACTTTTGCTAATACCTTTTCAGCAATGAAAATCACCATTCACAGCAGCCTGTTGATAGGACAAAAGCTCCACAATAGCTATGTGTGGAGCTACCCTTCTAGATACTGGATGGCCTTACTTGCTTTGCTCTATCCATGATTATTTATTTGTTGAATTTTCTCTTCCAACACTTATACTTGGTTTGTTTTTTGGTTGTTTTTTTTTTTTTTTTTCTAGAGAAAAAAAATCTTTCCTATTTAAGTGTTATTCAAAGAACACAACAGTCATTAGCTCCTTTTGCTTGCAAAAGATTTTTTTTGTTGTTGTTGTTTTTTCTCACCAGTCATCACTGGCTGAAGGACTGGAAAAAGAGTCTATTCATTATGTAACTCATGCCTGTAAACTTCCTGGAATAGAGTAGGGGTCTTGATGGAGAAAAGAAGAAATCGCCTAGCCCCCCTCTCAAAACACATGTTACAAACAGTACTCAATTGCATACTGAGTTACTGATCTTTACCATTACAGGTCATTAAAATCACCATTTCACCTGATCTCACCTTTCTTCACCAATGAGTCACAAATCTGACACTGTACCCTCTGCTGTGAAAACAGTTAGTTGCAGAATTTTGACTTGTAAAGGGCCAGTGGAAAATAGAGAAACATCTAGAGACAACTGTTCCATTGCACTGAGAAGCAGCTCAATTTTATATACTCTTAGGTGTGAGGGCAAGGTGGTTTGACATGTGATAAGTCCTCTGGTTGAGAAAATGTGAAAATGCATTTAGAGAGAAAGAAGATAATAGAAACCAAGATTTCTTGAGACAGGTCGTAGAGACCGAGCCTTATTTTTCAAGCAGGAATTGAAGAAAACTTTTTGAGTAAAATTTGATCTTATTTAAGGCAGATTTTGCTTTGTCAAAGTTGAGCCAAATAAGTCTGCAAGAACTAGACAGGAGAAGCAGAGATTCAGGAAGGCATGAAAAAGGAAACACATCAAAACCAGCTGCAACAAGAGGAGAAATTCATTTAGCGGAGAAGCAATATGCAAAAAAGTCTGTGGCTATATATTTTTTAAATGTTTGATTCTTTTCTGCCATAATTATCTGGGTTCTACTTGCTATTTGAGACAATATGATACGCCTTCAACACACAGAGAAAAAACACGTTTAGAATAATATTCTGTTCCTGAACAGAATTCCTGTTACATTTAAAGGATTACACCTGCACTCTAATTTAGGATGTAATTCAATACCTCACAATTTGAATGGGATACCTAATCTGCCCAAGATTGTCCGCTTGTTTCAATTGCATTTTTGTACATTTGCCAAAGATCAATAGCTGAGGCCTTGAATACTTCTCCTGTCTATACATACAATTAGATTACATAATTCCTCTATTTTAGAACATGATTGCCTGCATAGAAGCTACTCTGTTTTTCATCCCCACATGTCTTCTAGGATTCATTTAAGACCAAAATACCTAATGATGGGAAATGAGGTATGTTGCTTCTGCTGACTACAACTACACTGCTAAATAACATGGAGTGATGGATCAGCCTTAGGGCCGAGTCCAGGCCAAATCACACAAATGGGATTGCACCTATATATGCTAAAGAGGGCTGTTTCTACAACTTGGACCAAAGAAAACTCACCTGGAGCTGATCACAGCTTTGCCTCACATATCAACAGCTTCAAGGCCTCTGCCTCACAACATGACTTCTGTATAAATTAAGCATCCACTCACCATGTTACATTCCTGATCAGGCTGAAGTAACCATACAGACAAATCTGGAGCCCTGGCAGAGAGACATCCGAGTCTAGGAAGTATCCAGCAATCAAAACATATTCTCTAAGAGGACAGGGTTTTTTTGGTGGGGAAAGTGTATGTATGTTCATAAAGGTGAACAGCAGCATCTGGAAGAACTGAAAACTGGGCCAGGTTTGCCAAGAGAAGCCCAAGAGCATCAACTGAATGTAAGATAATGTGAATGAATGTTGGCCTGAGGGCTTACTCCATGGAATAATTTTGCATAATAGCAGAGTAGCTTCATACCTGTTCAGTAGTTCATAATTGTTTGGCAGGATAATTTTGTAATCTGGTAATTAACACTGTACTCTGGAACCATGGGATTGTTGCACAAAATTCTGTGCTCAAGGTTGCTGGAGGAGGCAGGACTACAGTGAATTAACACAGTGGAATTTTAAATACCCGAAATGTCGAGAATCCATGTAATTTAGAGTATCTTCCCTTGGATACGAAATCACAGTGATGAACACCAAGTATATGGCTGGCAACTGTTCAACAAACTTTCTGTTGTGCACTGGTACCTGGTTAAGAATCTATCAACTTATCAGAAGAAGCTTTAGGTTACACACTGTAAGTGCTGTCGCTGCAAACACGGCTGGTGCCATGGTATAAAACATGAATCTTGAAGTCTACTTGACCAATAAGACATGATCTGTGATGTCTTGATGTATCGGGGCACAAGATAATTGTGATTCGCAAGTAGCAGCAAGTACATCTCCCTGTCTCACATTTGTGCTAACAGATCATGTCAAATATGTCCTTGATTTATGCAGCATTACTTATATAGGTATTGGCAAGTGCTCTTCCTAGGGCTGATGTCCAGTGTCTATAATAATATAATGCTCCTATACTGCAACACTGCATTATAATGATGTAAGAGAAAAAATCACCATAAACTACTATTCTTCTGTTCTTTTACCCCCCAACATGGAAGCTTGACAAGCATTTGATAATATCTACAAACACCCTGAGAAATCACCATTCAAAAGCTTTAGGGCATTTAGATACAAACTGTTAATAATGAATATATGCATGGGTCATACTTCAGTTATAAGAAGTCTTCAGGCCAAGCCTTGAGTAAGAGTTTATGACCAAGTAAAGGACAAGATCTTCTTTAAAGTTTGTGTCCACTTCCATAATGGTAATGGAACATGAAACACTTATCTTCTCTTCCCTGTTATTTATGCCTTGCACCCTCAAAAAATTACTATTTTGTGTCTATCAAATTATTTCCCCCTTGTTTCTAGTTATTTGAAATAATATGTGGAAAGTGCTACAACCCAGAAAAGTGTTGGTTTTGTAGAATAGTACTGAGTTGTTGCATTGCATGCCCTTGAGTCTGATATGATGAAGTATTGGGACATTTGACTTCGCAAAACCCACAAGATATTTTAAGATATTATGAGAAAGAAGGACACCAAAGGCTTTTTGGAAGCTTGGCTTGAACTATGCTACAAACATGTCCAGTTTTGGGTTGGGTTTTTTCAAAGGAAAGGAAACTAGCTAATCCATTCCAATTATTATATTCAGAATGAAAGAACATTTGTGAGATTTGTGCATCTAAGGGGTTAGAACCCATGAGTGAACTGGGAAGCTGAGTTATCTGAACCTGTATTCTTAGAAAAGCAATGTGCTGCTACTCTACAAACATTTAATTACTGTTACTTTAGATCTTAAGAGCGCTTGCTCAGAAAAGAATGTTACTTTCTCATATGATAGTGAAAAGTCTCATAATATATTCATAACAAGGAAAAAAAAAGAAACTAACCATGTGAAATGGTGAATTTTCTTCTAATGCAAGCATCCATTGGAAAGGAAAGATTTTACATGATGTTCTTTCAACATAAGCAAAGTTCTTTAAAAATTTTACTACATACAAATTTATTAGTGAAATTTCACTCCAGGGTATGTTTCTCCTGGAAAAATAGGGATGAAATTTATCCAGTAATTACCAAAAAGTGCTTGCTAAAAACAACTTGCTTATTTCTCTTCCTTTGTTAATTATTTTATCTCTATATGGATTAAGGACAATCCTATATTTTAGGATTTCTTCCACTCAGGACACTATTTTTTTCCCTTTTGCGTGCTCATCACTTCTTGCATCAAAATCAGTTTTAATATGTACATGCTTCTGAAAGACAAAAATTGTCTGTGCTGTTTTCACATGATGTCACAGATTTCAAGGTAGGTCTTGTTTAAGACTGAAAAAGGTCTAACTCTGGAAGATGAAAGATCCTCAGTGCTCAGGCAAGAAGCAAGCAGAAAAAGGAAGTTCGTATTTCCCAGCTTTTGAATTGCAAGACTAGAAGAATTAGTTCAAAGACATAGAGCAGAGCTTTCTGAAGAAAGGCATAGAAGCATATTTTGTTTTTTACTGGATTTCTATATTGTTTACAATAATTTTTCTGGTTTTTGACTTACAACCTCAGTTTCGTCTGCTGTTTGAATCACTAATAAGAGTAAAGGCTTGGAATCTTTGAACAGGAAGTCAGTAGTCAGAGCTCCACATAATATCAAGTGAAATTTGAAAATAGAATCCTGATTGTTATTTAAAGAGTGTTTAATTTTTTTTACTTCAGTGTTTTTTTATTTGTTAAAATAGCCTATGTCTTAATCCTGCCTTACTTATTATTAGAAGAGAAATACTCATACATAAATATAAGCTTGCCATCTTAGAATAGCACCCACAGAATTCTCAGCTATTGACAAAAGCACATGCTGAATATGTAATTTGGTTTAGGCATGATTGGGAAGGAGAAAAGGAAGAATAAAACCAGTTGCATTATCTACCATTTTGTTCTACATCTTGCATTTTCTCTATTGAAGGCCTCCATTATTAGCATGGAAAAAAAAGGAAGCTTTTCCCTTTTCCAGATTGAAAAGTATCTATGATCTCATTTAGGCATTTCAATCATTTTCATAATGATAGTTGAAATTAATTCAATCCTAGCCCCAGTTACGTACAATTTGTGAAATAAAAATGTAAGAAATACAGCATTAAAAAGAATGTTAATTGCAAAGACTAGAAATAGAGATGACTGAGTTCTTACAAGATGTGTTTTTGTACACTGTGCCCAAAAGCCTGTATATAAATCTACATTTCAGTAACTAAATATGGTTTGGCTTTCAGAATGCTGAATCACTCAAGAAAGCTGTTGACATAATTGAAAGCCAGGGAAATTTACACTCTCTGAAAATAAAGCCACTTTTTCTTACATGCATAATTTTACCATATTTATTGAATTATTTCAATCAGAAATTATCTAACTCTTCTTCATAAATTTGCCTGCTGAAATATTCTGTTTTGTAATTCGTTCTGTCCATCATCATTTTACTGCCTATATAGTGGACAACTAGTATCTGAAGAGCAAACTTAAGATGAAAGGGAATCAAACCAAAAATTAAATCTAATAATTATTTCCTGGGTGCATAACAAAAACTGGAGCAGTTGTTCCAGAAATCTTAAAACTCTAGGGAATTTTGTCTACAATTCTACACAGCTGGCTGAGATCCAGACTCATTCATATTTTACAGAAATTTGAATAGGAATATTTTTATAAATGTTTATTGCATTACCTCTCAGCTGGACAATCTTCATGTTAAATGAAAGGATTATAGTATATGTTAACTGAACCCTGAGGCTTCTAGAATTCTGTTTTGCAAATTACAACTAAGAAAATATTAACTGCATTAGCAAGAATAAAATAGCAACAGTAATGGCTTAATGGACAGAACAGCTGTTTTGTGGCTGCTGAAATTCTATTTGCTATTTAGAGCTCACCAGGTCTAAAAAATACACTTTTTAATCTACTAAATGCTCAGTGTTATAACAACCTTGAAAGCTAAAGGAAGAATTTTTAATTTATTTTTTGACTAGATGTTAAACCAAACCCACTTTAATGATTTACATTAAACCAATTATGTCCCCTAAGCAGAATTTTGTCATAATTTTGGAATAATTGTCATTTCAAATTCCAGTTAAATGAATCCTTATTCACACAGAGTCTAGATTTGTAGAGATGATACCAATCTACTTTCTTCTCTGAGTAGCCTCTTTCAAACTACTGGGCTTACATGGCAAGAATTCAGTAGCAGCAGAAATGTCAATAGTGGCTTCCATGAGAGGATGCCAGAAGCTTTTATCTTAAGTCCAATAAAGCCAATACCAGCAGGGTCCAAGGCATACTTACCACTGGTCCAAGCTGAGCCTCTATGACAACATATTTAAGAATAGGGGAAAATCTGCTGCTTAGCAAAAGCTGGAGACAGAAGTGAGGTTTGAGAGAAACAACTGTGCAGATACCAAGGTCAGTGAAGACAGAGGAGAAAGAGATGCCTCAGCTTCCACAGCAGAGATTCACCTGCAGCCCATGGTGAAGACCATGGTGAGGCAGCTGCTCCCTTGCACCCAAGGGGGTTCACATTGGAGTAGAAATCCATCTGCAGTACATGGAGGATCCCACAGGTGAGCAAGTGGGTGTATCCCAAAGGAGAGCATGACTCTGTGGAGAGCCCATGCTGGAGCAGGTTCCTGGCAGGACCTGTTGATTCATGGAAAGTGGAGCCATGCTGAAGCAGACTGCTGGCAGGATTTATGAACCCATGGAAAGCAGCCACAGTGGAGCAGCCTGTTTCTGAAGAACTGCAGCCAGTTTCACCCAGTGTAATAGACCCATGCTGGAGCTGTTCATGAAGGACTGCAGCTTTTGGGAAGAACTCATGTTGGAGAAGTTAATGGAGGACTGTGTCCCAAGCAAGGGACTTGACACTGGAAAAGGTGAAGAATGTGGGGAGGAAGGGGCAATGTGCAATGAACTGACCACAACTCCCACTCCCATTCCTCTGCACTGCTTGGGAGAAGGAGGTAGAGAAGCTGTCAGTGAAGTTGAGTCTGGGAAAAGGAGAAAGTAGGTAGAAGGTATTTTCATATTTGGGTTTATTTCTCAATATCCTTTTCTGATTTGATTGCTAGTAAATTTACATAATTTCCCTGAGTCTATTCTGTTTTGCCTGTGACGACAGTCGGTGAGTGACCCTTCCCTGTGTTTTTTCTCAAGACAAGATTCTTTTATTGCTTTTTCTCTCCCCTGTCTAGCCAAGGAAAAGAGTGATGGGGTGGCTTTGGTGGCCAGCCAGTCAACCCACCATTGCCACAAAAAATGTTGTTAAGATAAGTTACATTTATTAACCTATAACTGAACTTAAAACACACGGAAAGTGACAACAGTAGCTTTCATCATGAGGTTTATAACTTTCAAATAAAATAGAAGAAAATATAGAAGGACCATAACCACTGGAAGGAGAGGAAGTGCTAAAGCTAAAGGAGGTATTACCTCCCTCAAAGAAAAACTCTTAAAAAATAGAGAAGAAAGAAGGGGAATCAAAACAACTTGGAAAAGCTGCATTTCCTCCTTTATCTTATTTCCCTAGATCCTGACCAATAGCTTGTTGTTACACTCTGGACACTTAATGTATGGCCTCAACAAAAGCTCCTTTGCTCTGGGTAGATGCATGGGAGAAATACCAAGCAGATACTATCAAGGGGTAAAAATCACACAAAAGTTTACTGTCATACTATTGAAAATCAAAGAATTGTGCAAATGATGTAGTACAATATAAAACACTTATCACAGTATTGACTTAGCCCATGAAATTTAGCCACCTTTAAACCCATCCAATGTTATTTTCCATGAAAAGAGAGTTAGAAAAGAAAGGGAGAAAACCAGCACGACAGGAAAGACAGAAAAATAGACATATAGCTCCTGTGTTCCTGAGATGTAATGTATAGAAAACCTCAAGATGAAGGCAGGGTTACAGATCAAAGCACTTGTCTTGTGGTCAGCCATCCTAAATCCTTGCCCCATCAAGGCCCTTCTTCCCAGATGGGACTTCTGGTCACTCAGGGGCTTGGCCACTCAGAGGCTGGGAGAGGCACCACTGGGGGGCTGCCTCCAGCGTGCTCTGACTGACAGACACTGCTTGGCTGGGGTGTACGGGGAGGAGGGCACCACCCCACAAGAGAAAGGCCTGACTCACCCCTTATCAGACACATTCCAAGCATCCCAAGTTGTCTCAAGAGAGACTACTCTTTCCACTCTCTGACATTTGCTGACTTCTTTTTTTTTTTATGGAGGGGCAACATATCCTGCTTAATTTTGCACAGCTGTACATCTATCCAAAAAAATGTGTTCATTTTTTTTGGAGGACGCAAAAGTCTCTTCCACAATACAAAATCATCAAGTATAAAACCATCACCTCTTTTTCATCTTCCTTCTGCTATTACCTTTTTGTTTCTGCATCATAAACACAAATCACCATCTGAATCCCTTTATTTATGGGCAAGATATAGCTACCGTTGTGTGGTTTGAACAACAATTTGTATATTCTCTTTCAATATTTTTTGTTTTACCAAACTGTAGAACAGTCTATGTGACAACTCTATGTTGCAAATTTTTTAATGGAGAAAAACTACTTTTAATGGTGGTGTTTTTTTTTTTTCAAGAAACTTTTCCATCGAAACAGTTGAGACATTTTTACTTCCCTTTTATGCAATGTTGTCATCATTCTTTGTGCAATTATCCAATGGGACGATTTAATGCCAATTTTGCATCAAATCAAATTAATGCCACCTATTAAAGCAACTGAATTTCAGTCTTTGTGACAATGAGAAGCATGTTTGTTTGTTTGTTTGTTTGGGATTTGTTGGAAACTGTAGCTCAAATATCCATTCTGAGTGGGTTGAATTTCTTTGTAAGAACTATATATTCAGGAGGTAAAGTTTTGTCTTACTCTATGAAGACATATTTTGGCTTATCACAGGAAAGGTATTTGGCACCTTGTGCAGGAGCTCTTATCCTAAAAGAGTCTGTGGGAACTAAAAATACCATGAGGCAATATAATAACTAAAGGAGATACAGTTTGATTTCAGTCAAAATGACTAATTTTGAAAATAAATTGAGAGAGTTTCAGAACAAAGAAAATGCTTAGGTAATCAGACAGGCATATATACAAGAAATTTCCTGCTATACACAGACTTAAGGCACTGAGATGAGTAATTCATGGTCATAAAACTTGATAGTGGAAAGAAAATGTGTACTTTTGGTTCACACATCAGATCAAGTTATTTTGAAGATTCATGGTGATATATTCTATTTTTTCTTAATTACTCATTGACATATTTATATCTTTTTCCCATCAGGAATGTATCTCTATGTAAAGTAACTATTCAAAATATAAGCAAAGGACTTTTACACATCTCATGGTTAATAATGGATTTTGGATGTTGGCTCTTGACCTGCCACAGTCATATTCAGTCCGTCTGAAATATTTCTTTAAATAAACTAAATTATAATCTTTTCTTGACCAAACAAGAAAGACCATTTTAATCTTGTTTTCTTATTTCCAAAAGAGGAAAAAAAAATTACCTATATCTGTTCTATTACATTTTTGAGGGTCAAGACAGAAAGCTAATAACTTTCTCTTGCCCATTTGCTCTGACAGCTGGCGGTCAATTAGTATTCCCTCATCCCATAATTGGAATCACTGATTACAAACCACGGTTGCTAAGACTCAAATATTGTGGCTCATTTGCAACTTCACTGCCAGGTGAGATTAAGGGAAATGTCCCCCTGGTTAAACCACCAGGAGCTGTGCCAAACTATAATCAGTCTTTTGCATACATCAGAGACCTACAAACACAGCAGAATGATTGTATAAGCAGCAGCTGCAAGTTAAAGCTGAATCAAATTCTTCAAACATATGCAGTTTGCCAGATATCCAACCACTCTTGCAAATGCCAGTATTTCATTACTTGGCAAGTTTTCTAAGACATAGAGCTTACACAAAGTAGAGGAATACCAAATTGTCCACACAATATGTAAAAGATTTTTTTAACCACATATGGAAAATAATTCTGATACTTCTATTGATGAGATTATAATTGTTCTCTCTGCATTCAGTTTTCAGAATACCTAATCCTGAATCCTGGTAAACACTGAGTTTGTACAAAATCCAATTTCTGAAATAGTTTGTCCATGAAGAACTACTTAGCATAATGTTATCATGCTATCTTTTTACCAAAAGAAGTTTAGCTTACACTAAACATTAGCTGTGATGTGAAATTATTTGGGGGTAAGGGAAGAACTGGGGGTAGGGAGATGATTCAAAACTCTAGTAAATAGTGAGATTGACAATTAAAAATATGGTCACTTAGAAGATGAATAATGTTTTGATTCTTCCACTACCTTTTTTTTACCTCTCAATAAAGCTCAAGTGTAATACCATGCTCCTGTCTAAGAGCCTGTTTGACAATCAATCTTTCCAGATATTGCCCTTTCAAATTTTTTTCCTTTTTTTTTGTGAGGGGATTATTGAGTTAGAAATATTATTGTATTCTAGGAACTACCCAGGGAACCAGAAGACTATAGTTCTGTGTTCATAAATATAAATCCCTGATCTGATAAAGATTCCTTTTCTCCAACATTTTTCCCTTTGTCTCACTTTGTTTTCATTACAACCTCTTTAGGACTAAGATTCTGTCATGTTTTTGCTACCATATCTCAGCACATTGAAGATCAATGAATGAGAGCAACCATCTGCTAACACAGTTCAGACAATAATTGGAAGTAGTTTAGCATTCAGCTCATTCTTTCAGAGGACAGTTCCTAAAAACGTGCTTAAATATTTTTACGCTTTCAGTGTTTTCTTCAATTTTCAGAGGAACCTGCTGAAATACTCATCTTTATTAGCTGTTAGTTTGAAGTGAGCTTGCTTGTTGAAAGTAATTGATGTGGTTAATGTTCTGTTATGTTCAATAGGAATAAGATTACTGTTACTGTTCACTTCACAGAAGTCCCTGTTTCATTCTGAAATGTGCCAATAAGAAGCCAAAATTCTTAACAGAGTGTGTTACCGTATATATTCCTGTCTTCATGCTTGATATCCTTGCCAATCTCTTATCCTCTTACATTTACATGTAGGGTTCATGTGTTCAAATGTGCATTTCTTAAGGTCTGGTGTGTCTGCAATTTCAAGTGACACAAACTGGCTTTAACTGGATCATGTTTGCCAGAGATCTCTGATGGGCTCTGGCTGCTTCTATATCAAATGCTGCAGCTCCCTTGATCAAACTATAGGAGCATCAGTAGAGGAAGCGAGTGTCTGTCAGAGTTTCTTACTTCCCTTCTCCAGCTTGTATTCAGAATTTTAGATTGAAATCAACACTGCATCCACTGAGGGGATTAGCTGTTTTATTAGCAAGAAGGATGTGAATAGTCATGGATGGGGCTGTGATGAGAAGGTTAAACTCTCAACTACCCCAGAGTGTATATAAAGTGGTGCTTCGAAGTCAGCATCTGGAACAATGAGTGGAGAAATAAAATGCAATATGTGTAAAGTTTTGAGTGTTGGCAACAGTGATAGGAAGAACAGACCCACTGGAGGGAGTCTGAGACAGAAAATTATAGGTGAGATGAGTTCATTGATTACTTTAAAATTGTTTAGTAAAATGACTATACAGTTTCTCAGGAAAAAAGATGGGTCTTGCTGTCTTGCTTGTGATGAAGAGATCCATTAGATATGCAAATTACCAAAAATTCCTATCGATAGCCTAAGATCATTACTGTTTCTACTTGTGAGTAGAAAATGAGGGCCATAAAATAAGCATATCCTCAATTTAAAAAAAATTGTACTATTCTTACATTTTCATTGTGATTGTGTCCAATGTATTGCTTACTCAGAGAGTGTTAAAATACTAACAAAAAAAAAATTTTCTGGGCAGTACATAATGGAATGACTTTCTTTTTGGGTAGATTTGAAAACCTCACTTTTAAAGAGGGCAAATTAATCTAAATTATCAGATGTCAAAATCTTCTCTGTAGGTTTTGAAAATTTAAGTCCAGATATTTTTACTACTTTTATTATGTTACTTTGTGGGGTTTTTTATGTATTGTAATATCTTCTATGGAAACAACACTAAAAGGACAAAACCATATTACTCTATCCTATCCAGTCCCTATCTTTGTAGACAATAGGATGGCCACTCTGCAGAAAAATGCAGCTAATAATACAGAAATTCAGAACAACATAAACAAATAACATCCCAAGAACATTTATTTGTACACACTGACCATCAAACATACCCTGTGAAGTAATTTAGACATAGATATGAAAACTATATATTTCTGGCATTGGTTTACATGAATAATCTCAAACTGCTTTAGCTTTTGGATATTCTTTGACAACATCACAGTATGCTGCAGTGTGACAGTGGTCACAAGGGTTTTCAGGTGAGGGAAGAGACGAGAATGTTGACTCCATGTTCAGAAGGCTTGATTTATTATTTTATGATATATATCTATTACATTATAACTATACTAAAAAGAAATTGAAGGAAAGGTTTCCTCAGAAGGCTAAGCTAAGAATAGGAAAGAAAAGAATGATAACAAAAGCAGCTCTCTCGGACTCTGTCCGAAATAGCTCAGCCCTTGATTGTCCATTAACTATAAACATCCAAGATGGGTCAATCACAGATGGACCTGTTACATTCCACAGCAGCAGAAAACCATTGTTTACATCTTGTTGCTGAAACTTCTCAGCTTCAACAGGAAAAATCCTAAGAAAGGATTTTTAGTGAAGAGATGTCTGAGACACTGTAGGACTACCAGTGACTGGCAATGTGTTACAGTTCTATTTCTTCCTCTCCTTGGCTACAGGGTTTTTTCTGGCCGTGTTACAGACCTACTAGAACTTGCATTTTTATTCCATTATTAGCAATACATGAGTTGTTTTTGTGGTTTTTGTTGTATGGATTTCTTGGGGTTTTTTTAACTGTGTCTCAATTGTATCATATTCTTATTAAAATTAATTTTCTTTTTTAAATAGTTCCAAGTTTGATAAATTTAGAATTTGCAATTCAAAGATAACAATAAACAACAATTTAAGGTACTAATGCTTCTTTAGCAACATGGAACTTAAAAAAACCCACTGGTAATTCATTCAGATTTCTTGCTTTTTATGCCAATGGTTTTACCCTTGACCTGGAAGGACCACACCCTCCAGGGATTAGTGGTAATTACATTTCAGACTTAAATCATCTCCACAGAGCAAAGACTGCCAATTGAATCACATTGTGCTGAACTGCATAAAAATTATGCCAAATTATGTGCAGATACTTTAAAAGCAACTTGCTTATAAAAAGGTAAGTGGCAGTGTATATTGTACTGTAAAATAAAGTTAGTTGTAAGAGAGGTAGTTTCACAGGAAACTGTGAAATGTATGTAATTATTATCTCCCGCATTGAGGTCTATTTCAAATAGTTTATGGAAGGAAAAAACAGAAGTAAGAATATGTTCATAACTCTTTGTGAGCATTTTACCATTGGCTTATATACCCATAGCTGGAAAGGACTTCATAGATGCTGTTTTCTCACAAACCTTCTCCTCTAACTGATTTCAACTCTAGGTTTGGTGCAACTCAGCTAATGAGATTGCAAAGTCTCCTGCTGCTAGTTTTACTTTTACTTTAATGTGTGCTGTTCACTTAGGACAAACATTGGTGAAACATTGGTAGGCATTTAATGGTCCAGAGACTTCCTTGAGACTGGTAAAGTGGGCATCTGTCCTGTTTGAGATATTTTATTTATACCTGGAGGAGGTGACTGGAATACGTCCTTGTCAAGTTTGCAGATAACATTAGTTTCATTGCTGTTCAGCAATATTCTCAATATTCAGAAAATAATTTTACCTACAAGTAGAAAAGCCATTGTTTTCACTTCTCCAATAAAAATACTAACCACTTTTCATAAGTAATTGATGAAAAATGTCTCTCTGAACATAATGTATAGAATTGTTCATAACTCAATTATGTGTTTTCAGCAACACATACTCATCAGTTTGTCTCTCATAATTTTTGGCTCTCAGCATGAACTGAGATTAATTCTAGTTTATGCTGCTAATTCTACCTTTTAAATTTCAAGAAGCAAAGTTAGTCTTTGTCCTGCAAACTTCTAAATTGAAACACACATCCAATTTTGTGTCTCCAATTTCCAAACAATGGTTACCAAAATAATCTATTATAGCTTTCCTTGGTTTGACTACTAAACCTATTTCCCTAGAGCTGTAGTCTGCACATAATGTTTATTGTTATTGAAATATAATGACCTTTTAACTTCCTGAAAGAGTCAAAGACTTTCATGGGCACAGAAGACATTAGGTTCCATGAAACTAGTTATCTTTTATTTGAGCTGAGATCTCAGAAAAGGTGAATATTTATTACCTGTGTTCATTGGATGATAAAGCCATGGTCTTTATGTAGCTTTGCTGTTCTTGCCTGGTAGATCAAAGAATCAATTAAACTCACTGATTTGCCAGTCAAGCTAAGTGTCTTTGGGTTCCTCCAGGTTCTTGTGGACAATCTCTTTCCCAAATCTATAGCCATTTGTCCTAGGTTTGCTCACAGGGCAGCAAAGCCTAGAGCAGTATGGGCAGGGCTAAAATGCTATTCTGTGCACCAGCATCCCAAGAGCACAGCTTCCATTAGGCTGTGAATTACATTGAACATTAAAGGTATGATGAGCTCTAAAAAAAAAACAAAAACAAAAAAAAACTATGGAACGTACAGGTGTGAAGCAGGATGCATTTTTCTGGCCACATGGTGTTGGATAGGATTTACTGAATTTCCTTTTTTACTCTTTTTTTTTTAAAGACTTGTTCTTTTAAAAGTGCACTGAAAGTGTTTTGAGGAAAGTGTTTAGATCACACTAAAAGGCAGTGTTGCCTAAGAATTAAAAGTCTCTTTAACACTGAGGTATGTGTGAGCTTATTGATCCTCCTAAAAACATGAATGCAGGCAGTGATGGCAAGATAATTTAAGCAAGTAGGGAATGCACTGGCAAAGTATTATATATAGATATATGGGAGGGGATGTCTCCACTCACACTTTTGATTAACCTAATTAAATTATCAAAATTATCTTTTAGTCCTAGTTGAAGAGCCTATGCCTTCCTGACAAATTAGACACACACCTCTCTAATCAGAGATCTAAAAAGCAGGGGGAAGAATATGAGAAAATATTGGAAAATACTGAGAAGTTCTTTTAGGACAAGGGTCTCACACTGAAGATTGTGTTTTGTGAAAGTATGAAAAAGGTCTAAAGTGGAAGCCAGAGGAATGTAGCAAAACAGAAGGAAGAAAGCTTCAGAGAGGAAAAGGTAATTTTTCTGGGGTTTTGTTTTGTCTCTTTTTTAATCCAGCATGTGTTCAATGCATTATTCTCTTTTAGGAAAAGAGAAAGTTATCTATTTCAAGTTTTCTGTTTCATTTTGTTCTGGACTCAAAAAGATGCCGTCTTACATTTTCCCTCAGATTTCTCTCCTTTGGTCAGGAGTCACTTGGGAGCTGTGAGAATGATACTCTAAAGTTCAGTAGTTACCTGCTGAGCAGAGCAACTCTACTGTAGCATTCAGAGTTACTGGGTTTTTTATTCCTCATACTCAGACACTTCCATCAGTCTCTGATGTTACTAGGTATTCTTTCTGAAATATTCATTTCTCAGAGTTGTTTGAGTGGTTGTACTTGGAAAAAATAGAAGTACAATCCTTTCAGCTTCTTGTGCTCTATTTTTTCCTTTGTATTGAAAGGACAAATGCAAGCATTTTGTTGCAGTAACTGTTCAATTTCAGGGTACAGGCTTAACTTCACTGTTGTGAATGCGTACATTTCAGATGTGAGAATAATTCCAGTTTTTCACTCTATTTTATGTGGACAGGGAAATGATGAGAAACACCAATCTGTTGATTCTGCCAACCTGTCTGACTTTTACTTTTTCTTGCTATTGAGGGGAGTGGGAGAGGTGTTGCCAAAGTAGCTCACCTCCTGCTGTAAGTCAGTGCTACTTTCAGAACTTTCTCTTGATATCATCTTCTGAAAGCAAATTATGAAAAAGAACTCTATATGTTAAGAAATGTCCATCTCAGTGAATGTATCAGAATTTATAACCTTAAATTCACTGGCTGAATTATAAAAGGGGGAGATATAACACATCTGTTCCCCCAAAGACACAAAATAAAATCTAAGAGTATAAAGTAATTTTAATGCAGCAATTTTCTGGAACTTCAGTGTGAATTTCAAAGGTGGTTTGTCCCATGCTTCAATTTTTGCTATGATTGCAACTGAAAGGTGTGGTATATACTCATGGGAGATTTCAGACCTGATAATCCATAGGCAATCTGCAGGAGAACAGCTGATGTGATCTTGTTCTCCTTACAGTCTCCTCAGCAGTTTCCATTACAGTGTCCTCCGCCAGTACTGGCGTGCTGAGATCTCAACTTATTTCATGTGGAGCACAACTATTTCTGATTTTTTGATCCAATGTGTCAAACAGAACCACCAATCCCAGCCTGTGGTCTGTTGTCCACTTTCCCCTGGGCTGGATGTCTTGGATATTGGAATGAGTGTGCCTGAAATGTCACAGCTGAAGGACGTAGTGTCAAGTCCCACCAGAAGGGCCTGAGCTCTGCGCTTCAGGAGCATCCCTCTTCCATGTCACCCAGGAGCTCTGGGAGCAGATTGCACACAGGGGCCCACAAGACCTCTAGCAGCCTTAACAGGTTTTAAGAAACTGGTGAAGTCAGCAAGAGTGGTAAGGGACAGAGGTTGAGCCAAGTATATTCTGTTTGTCATATACTCTTAAAGGCATGGGGAATGCTGGATGTGTGGCTGGGAGGAAGGTCTGGGGTGTGCTACAGCAACATTTATAGAGATTAAGAAATATAGTGTGCCTTTCAGAACAACCTAAGAGACAGGACTCTTTTGAGTCCTTTTATACTTTTCTCGATATGAAAAGATCTGCAGAAATAAACTTCATTTTCAATTCAGTTGAATTAAGAATCTATAAATAAACATGAAAGAAATATATTGTTAAAAACAAACAAACAAGCAAACTTTTTATTATTTATTTTAAATTTCATTGCAAGTTGGAAAAATGTCTGTTCAGTTCCAGTAATAATAGAGGCAGATTATAAGTATTCACAGCTATTTATGTGGTGGCATTTTGGACTAGATACCATGTCTGATGAAATTTCACTATTCAAGAAGAAAAATAATGTATCATGAACAACAAAGCTTCACTTTGTGGACTCAAGCCTCTTTCTTTGTTGTTTCCATGCCTGATATTAAGCTGTAAGGCAAGTACCAACCCCATTAAAAGCTGCTTTCCAATTATTTGGTAAATATACTGTACAAAGAGCTATCAACAACTTCAAAGATTAATTACTAGGCAAAGTGAAGCTTGCATTTTTCAAGATAAGACAGAAATGCTGAAGGAATTATACTATTACAGTACATGGCATGGTACTTATGAACTGATGGCTGAAAAAAACAGGAGACATAGCAAATTATAACTAAGAAATGGAGCCTATACTTCATTTAATTTGGCCTCTTTTTATAGGTATAGAGCATGCATATCATGCACCATACTTACCTGCTTTAATTTCATTAAGCTAAAAAATAATGTGGGGGAAAAAGGTTTTTTTATTTTTCTTCCTTCTCTCTCTTGCTTTATATTGATATTATGGTTTCACTTTTGCATTACAAAATTCTCTGAGCTGGGATCATCACCTCCTGTATATTTTCAGAGCACTTTGCACAGAGACATCAGCCTGGTTGAGGCTTGCAATGTTGTGAATAAAGACACATTGTTAGACTCACTGGGATGTTTCAGCTGTGTTAAACCACTTTGACAGCACAAAGCAAATGCAAATGTAGTTGTGGTAGCTAGCTAAATCAGATTTATTAAAATTCTTATCCACTAGAGAAATCAAGGTGAATAAATCATTTGGGTAAACTACATCCAAATTCTCAATGGTAGACCGTTTACTGCAGGAAAAAAAAATTAAAATGCATAAATTGGAGAGAAGAGGGGGAATATAGGTTAAAATCAAATTTAATAACATTTCTAAAAAAACCACAGCACAATCCTATATACATAATATTTCACTGGATCTGATCCTAGTCTTATGGTGGCAGTGCAAATATTGTTTTACACAGTAACCCCAGAAGTCTTCCAGAATACATTTTTTCATCATCATTTTGTACTTTTGTTTCATCACCATTTGTACTTTTTTTTTCAGTATTTCCTCTTTGACTAAGTTATAGAGTGGAACTGACTGAGGTAATAGATAGATGAAGTGTAACCCTAAATCACAGAAATTCCACCTATTTAGTTTTTATCTTAAGCTAAAATGATACATGCAAATATTTTATATAAATTCTTGATTTAAATATATCATGCTTTATGGAAACTGAGGGAACAATAAGGCCAGGTTGCCAGAAATGCACAAAACAGCTGACATCACAGCTCACTGAATATGAAATTATTTTCAATTTTGTGTATATGTATTCAAACCCCTCTCTTATTTTACGTAACTATTTCACTACTATCAATCTATTTATTAGATTAAGAAACTGTTCTATAGGGATTCAGTATTATAATCTTTCTTGTGTAGAGAAAAACAATATTTTTAATATTGTCCTGGTTACTCCCATTTTGTCTTCAAAATACTTTTCTGCCTTAAAATAGTGTTATCCTTATTTCTTTCATTTTATCTCCTGATATGTGCTTTGCACTTGACTGAATTTCTTTTGTTATGTATCCTTCCTTTTTTTTTCTCATTTCTTTCTTAAGGGTAGTATTCAAAAAATTTCAGCCTTCATCTGTCCTTAGCAAATTAGAATTTTCATTTGCATACTATATTTCCAAAGAATGCATGACAGTATAGATGCAATGGTTTTAAGGCATAAGCCTGGGATGGCCACAAGGAAGGAAATCATTAGTGAATTTTGCCTATCATCTTAAATTAGTGCTACAAAACCCTCTATATATCATTCTAAAATTGTATTTTAGAAAAGGTTTAAAAATATATTTTTCTACATTGTGGAAACAAAATGATACAAATTCTCTTAGTGATATAAGAAATACACACGGTGCAAAAAATAACCAACTAACCAACCAAACACAGAATAAATCATGTTTTAAAGAATCTTTAGGTAACTTTAATTTGTATGGTATTGCAGTATATTTGCTCGGTTATATCTTGAGCTTGCTCCTCTATCTTTTGAGCTAGCTTACCAGAATTGTTTATTTCTTCTGTGAAACGGTTTCTTTTTCCTAGTCCTGCTGTGATTGTGTATATCAGACCTCCTGAGGCTAGCACAAATCAAGAATGACACGTGTCATTACCAGAAAAAAAACCCCAAACTTTTCTTCATGGATTTAACAACCTAAATAATATTTTTTAAAGCTTGTAAAAAAATATATTTTGCAAACCTCTGTTGCATTGTTATGCTCATTCTTCCTCCCCTCTTCAATTTTAACATTTATTAATCACATCTTTTGTTTGATCCCCTCTTAAATGTTTAAGGAATGGAACTACGACTGTCAAAGGAGATCAATGATAAGAATATAATGTAAGTCATGCTTTCCTGGAGAGATGAATGTAGACCACTCATCCTTGTATGGATGATCAGAGATATATTTAGGGAGAGCACGGAAGCCTGATCCCTGTTCTGTGATCCACTCCCATCATTCCGTCTCCGAGTTCACAATTATTCTATTAGGGATTCTAACATGTCTCTCTTTGCCCATTCCTTTCAGTATACATTTATTCTTTACTTGTTCATTCACCCATGAATTTGAACCTGCTGACACTGGCTGTATCTATTATTTACTATGACAACAAGTTCAAAAATTTCATTACCTGCTGTGTAAAGCAATACTTTCTTTTAATTGTTTTAAACGGCTTTCATTGAGGTTATTCTAAATATAATGTTATGGTATTTGATGAATAAAGACTCCTGTTCATTCATCTAATACCCTAATAATTTTGTAGACCTGAGTCTGTCAACTGTTCTGTCTCCAAACCAAAGCCCTAGACTTAGTTCCAAAAGTCCCAAACAAAATTATCAAATTATGGAACAGCTGTGTGAGGAGGACAGATCATACACTGTCCCATATCACTAATCTTTGATATGCCTTTTGAGTGTGTTCAGAATTACAGAATAGCTGAAGTTGGGAGAGACCTCTAGACATCACCTGGCCCATCCACCCTGCTCTAGTAGTGAATTATGAGGAAGAACACCTAGTCCATCCCAAACAAATTCCAGCATGAAGGTAATACTTAATCTCTCAGCCCATGTGGGATGGCAATGTCATTGGTCATATGCAGTACAGGTCTGGAGATGGCAAAAAAAGATTTCTGGAATGACACCAAGGCAAAAATGTTGAGTTTTTGTAAAGGCTTGTCTGGCTTCTCCATTCCATTCATTTAGGCACCAGTCACTATTTCCATCTGCCATTAAATAATCTTTTAATAGAAAACCTGACAGTGGGCTCTGCATGCTACTGTGGTGTCTTTTGTATATAAAGGTGGACAGTGTGTTCACCTGTGCATGTGGTGCATTCATAGACATACCCATGATGCGTGTTTGTGAATGTATGTGCTTACAAGTACCCATCTATCAACATTCTTTCTTTTCTCCTGCTTCAGAGTCAGCATCTGAACTCTAATTTGCTTTGGGATGTCCAGTGGCCTTTGTCTTAATCAAGACTTTCCAGCAATCACATTATTTTCTTTAGAATATGTCAGAAGTCCGCAAATATGTGAGAACACAGAAGAAATGCCTATAAAGAACAAACTGCAAGTGAGAGCTGCAGGACCATGCAAAATGCTTCCTGTGACTCCATTGTTAATCAGTTTATAAATCTGAATTTTGGAGGACAGTTTCTAGTTAAAGAAACAAAAAAGCTGGTCCTGCAGCTTGTACTACAGCAACTCTGGCACCCGTCACCATTGGTGAACACTGGATATCACGGGAAGGTTGTATCAGATTCATCACTTACAGTTGATATGACTCATGGAATTTGTATCACAGCTGAGTACTGTGAGACATTATACAATAGCATATAATTGGCACAATGATCTCAAAGGCAGATATCAAAGGTGTGCAAAAATGGGACAAGATACAGCAGGAGTTCAAAATGTCAACCTACAGACAAGAAAAGGGCTCACTCTAGTGGTACAATCCAGCAAAACAACAAAAATGCTCTACCTGGACATCAACATCTCGCAGCCTTAAAGAGCTGGGGAGATATGGAGGTATGAGACTAAAGAAAAACAGGGTGAATAAATTGTAAAAAAACCCAGAAAAATGTGGAAATTCCATGACTGGTAATGTTTCAGGGGACTTGTTTGGCAGCTCTGCACCGGATCATCACAGGCTAAATTAGGAAATCTTCTTCTTCCAACCATACCACACAAACATGGCTTGCTTTGGCAGACAGGAGGACTGGAAATGGGGGGGTTCTCGGTCCCTTCTCTGGTTCCATAAGAACACCTGAACAGACAACCCCAACATGCATAGTGATATATCACTATGCCAGTTCCTTTTTGAGACCTGAGAGCAAAGGCACTTCCTAGCACATCCTAACAGCTTATATGCAAACATATTCCCTATCCACAGCAGGGTAATGCAGTATGTTGCTCTCTTGCTTGAAAGACAGAACAGCTGAAATGGATACTCCATTACTAACATGCAGTTTCCCCTAACAGCTTTTGGTCACTAATTCTATTTCATTGCTTTCTCTTTGCCATTGATACAGTGACATTCATTATTATTTAAAATAAATTGATTTTGGTAAAGCATTTTCAGAATATCTCCTTTTTTTCAGATAAAAGTATTGATTTTGTCACACTGGTTTCACTGACATCTTCAAAACAAACAAACAAAAACGAAATCCCCAAAGAGGTTCCCATAGCAACAAAAAATGTTTGTAATTTCTCGTGGAACTATTACATTAGCCTTGCTTTGACAGTCCCACACAGTTAAAAGCCACCATATTAAATGAAAATATCCTTTCTTTCACCACATTTTCTGCTTTATATTCTATAAACAACATAATATCAATGATGTTCCCCAGGGTTCAGTATTTGGGACAATCTTCTTTAATTTCTTTATCAAGGAAGGAAACAAATGCACCCTCAGATGGTTTGCAGATGACATCAAGCTGGGCAGGAATGTTAATCTGCTGGAGGGTAAGGAGGCTGAGCAGAGAGTTTTGGACAGGCTGGATCAATGGACCAGGGCCAGTTGTATCAGTTTAAACAAGGCCAAGTGCCAGATCCTGCACTTTGGTCACAACAACCCCAGGCAGTGCCACAGGCTAGGGGCAGAGTGGCTGGAAAGTGGCCCAAGAGAAATGGACCTCGAGTGCTGGTTGAAAACCACTGAACATGAGCTCAGAGGGCCAAGAAGGCAAATATCCTGGCCTATATCACGAATAATGTGTTCAGCTTCTTCCCCTGTTTACTTCGCACTGGTAAGGCCACACCTTGAATGCAGCGTCCAGTTCTGAGCCCCTCACCGCAAGGAAGACATTGAGATGCTGGAATGTGAACAGAGGAGGGCAATAGAGCTGGTGAAGGATCTAAAGAGCAATTCCTATGAGGAATGGCTAAGGAAGGTGAGGTTGTTTCACCTGGAGAAAAGGAAGGCTCAGGTTGACCTTATTGCTCCCTACAACCACCTGAAAGTAGGTTGTGTCACGGATCTCTCCTCCCAAGTAACATGTAACTGTACTAGAGAAAATGATCGCAAGTTGCTCCAAGTTTAGACTGGATATTAGGAAGAATTTCTTTATGAAAAGGGTTATCAAGCACTGGAACTGTCTGCCCAGGGAAGTGGTTGATCCCTGGAGGTCTTTAAATTATATGTAGATGTGGTGCTTAGGGACATGGTTTAGTGGTGGATGAGGCAGTATTAGGTTAATTGGGGGACTCAATGAATCCATAAGCTTTTTCCAACCTAAATTATCTCAATAAGTATATAAAAAAACACCATCAGAAGGAATACAGGGGTCTAAGAGTCTTTGTGTAATACTCTCCCTTTCTGCTTTTTTGTTTGGTATTTTTTTAACCTGAATCTAAGTATAGTTTTGCAGTTTGATTATTTAAAGCCTAGCTAATGTAGGGGGATAGAATATAACTAAATAAAGGTAGTATAGTAAGTAATCTTACCCCCCAAACAGTTACAGCTGAGCCAATTATTAAGGATTAGGAGCAGGCCTGATGTTAACAGGCTGCAGCTTTAACCAATCAGAAGAGTGCTATAAAAGACTGGATTGGTTGTTTGAGGGGAACTGGAGTCAGTTGGCTACTCTGAGGACGGGGAAGAGTCAGTGCTTAGAGGAGCTGCCTAGGAGAAGCATCAAGGAGGTACAAAACTCTAGCAATATGGAATATATATAATGCATATATATAATGACAACAAGTTAAAGACTGGATTAGGAAATAAGAAAAAAGCATTAAGAGAAATCACAAGGTCCTTCAGTGATAAGCGCAGATAAGCAGCAGGAAAAAAAATAGTCCTTAACTGTTCTGTAAACAATAATTTTAGTCTTGATATCTCCTGTTTTAATGGTATGAATGTTACAGTGAAAAGATGGGATTTTATTTTCCGGAAATACCTGATGGGTGAAAAAGAGAGCCAGACTTCTCAATGGCACCCAGAGAAAGGAAAAAAGGCCATGAATAGAAATTGAAACACAGTAAATTTCACTGAAATATAAAGTTATTTTGTTTATTTATTTATTTATTTATTTGTACAATGGTAGTGAAATGTTGTCGATATTACTTTTTCCATCCCTGGAGATACACAAAACCTGATTGGACAGGGCGCTGCGCTGCCAGCTTTAAGCAGGGCAGGTAGATTAGATTATCTCAAGATCCCTCCTAACTTCAGCCCTCTCATGTTCCTGTTGTTCTAAATTAAAAACTAGATAAATTATCATGGCTATATTAAAGTTATATTCAAGTCAGATATGTATGTGTGGCTTAGGGACATCCTTACCACTGTGAGCTTTGACAGAAGCACTTGGCATCAGAGTTCAATATTTACAAGTACAGCGCATGTAACGTTAAATGCGGAAAATCATTACAACTACCAATAAAATTCACAAGGGAAAATATTAAAATGGAGAAAAAATTAAGGAAAAAATATAAATCCCTGCAAGCATACCACCCCAAAGGTGTCTTATACTTGAGTGTTCATATGAAGTATCTTCTCATTATACCTGTATGCCCTAACAAGGACTGGAGGTGGAAACAAAAGAGTACGTAGTTCAAAGGTAAACCTCTGTGCATGAGAAGAAGGAATATGATTTTATAATGGTGGAAGGCAGTGAAAGAAACACTTGATCAGAAAAGACTCAAATGATCTGACTTCACAGAGCCTGGAATTAAAAAAAAATAATTAATTGAACATTGATTTAATTATTTATCCTTAACTAAAGGCTCAAGTTCAAAAGAAAGGAAACATAAACATTCATAAACATCATAGAGATACCCTGCCACAGCAACAGAGCGTTACTTACAATGACTATTCAAAAGAAGTATCAGTCAGATTATTTTTAGTTTTTTCATGTGAGCAAATGAATCAGAAAAAAACAAACTAAACACCACTAAAAAAGATGGTTTTGTTTCTTGGGGTTAGGTTGTTTGTTGGGGGATTTTTTTTATCATTTTCAGGTTTTGGATAAGGAAGAAACCAGTTTAAAAGAGATTATTGTTTCTGAGCTTGTTCGTTTTGTTTTTGGTTTTCTTTCATGCAGCCACTAGTTTTATATTTCATGGTTTTTCTTTAACATTGTGTAGAAAATAGGAAAGCTGTTTGGCTGAAAAATTATTAAAGATCAAAGCCTGTTTTACAACAGGCAGCAAAGCTTTTGAACTCAGGTGTCAATTACTTTATTAATGTGTTCAAGTGCCTGCTGTTAAAAGTTCAAAGGCACCATTGCCCTCACCAATTAAAGTTTAGTGTTCTTGAAAAGAAGTGCAGTGGTAGTTAATCTCTACTACTGTGAGATGGCATCTGTTTAATTCATATTTGTACTCTTTTGCCACAGTATTAGAATACATTATTTTGTATAGCACTTACTCATAAAATCACAGGAAGGCTTCATTTGGAAAGGACCTTATACATCATCCAGTTACAATCCCCCTGTCATGGGCAGGGGCTACATTGGCCTGAGGGACCCATCCAACCTTGCTTTGAACACTTCCAGAATGGGGCATGGACAGTTTCTCTGGTTGTTCCAGTGCCTTGCAATCCTCCAAGTCAAGAATTTCTTCCTACCATCAAGACTAAATCTCTCTTTTCTTTAGTTTAACCATGTCCACTTATTCTCTTCCCATGCAGAAAGTCTCTCTCTAGCTTTCCTGTAGGTTCTCTTTAGGAACTGAAAGGTTGCCATGAACCTTTTCTTCACACTGAACAACCCCAGCTCTCTCAACCAGCATGTGTAGGAGACATGCTCCAGATAATCTTCATGGTGCTCCTCTGGAGCCCTCTAACAGGCACACATCTCCCTAGCACTGACAACTCCAGACCTGAGTGCAGTACCCCAGGTGAAGTTTCAAGAGTAGAGGGGTTAAAATCACCTTCCTCAACCTGCTGGTCACTGTTCTTTTGATGTAGCCCAGGATGCAGTTGCACTTTCAGGCTGTGAGCACACACTGCTGGCTCATGTCCAGCTTTTCCTCTGTGAGAACCTCCAAGTCCTTCTCTGCAAGGCTGCTCTCAATGAGTTCTTCTCCCAGTCTGTATTCATGTCTGACATTCCTCTGGACCAGATGCAGCACCTTGTGTTTACTCATTTTGTTTCTTTGCATGATGCCTTTAACCATTATAATTTGGCAAGTACTAATTTTTTATTGATTCTCATAATCTGAAATATTATAAAGCACGCCAAAACAGATTTATAGGATGTCAGTTATTCTGCTTTAGCTGCCTATGTACCTAGATTTAATCCATAGTGTAAGTGATAGGGGTTTTTTAAATTTTAGTTGTAAACATACTTGTAATTATTAATTATGGTTTATCAATATGCATTATTTTTACAAGCCCCTTCCACCAAACAAGTTCTTATTCTATTACTTTCCAAAATGAGAATTCAGGCCCATCAGGTTACTAAGATTGACATTCAAATTTCAGAGGCATTTCTGCACTCATAATCGCCCTGCAGAAGCCATATTTGTTTATTTACTGACATCCTTAGAATAATAAAGTAATTTCTCTTCCCTTTCCTTCAAGTATATGCTCAATTTTATCAGAATAACCAGTAGAATTAATTGCCATGTCAGAAGAGAAACAATTGCTAATCAGTATCTGAAATGGTTATTATTTTGCAGGTAAAGATTGCTAAACTGAATCTTTGATGTGAACTTAATGAATAGGATGATAACTCTTCAGTTTGCTTTTCCCTGCCTAACATAATTAACTCCTTCATACAAAGATAATAATCAATTTCGACTATTAGACAATAGACAATCAATTGAATATTAAACTATAGATAATCAATTGACTATTGGCTGTCAATGAGGATTGAAAATCAATGTTTATGATTGGCAATCAATCATAAACGTCAATATGATGAAGATTAATATTTTCATACAAAGATAATCAATTATCAATTTCACGCTATAACATGAAATAATTTTCTAAACAAAATAACTGTATTAACATTTAACAATTGTATGAATGTGGTGGACTAATATGCATTGCATATGCTAATATAACCCAACAATACAAAGCTTGTGTTGATCAAAATTAGAAACCTTTGGAAAAGTAGTTAAATTAATATCTATCAATAATAAAACACTTGAGTGTTTGTGAAGGTGTGAATTTTCCTTTTCACTGAGATTCATTGATGTTGGAATTGTAGCCTAAAGATCACAGAAAAGAAACTTAGTAAAGAAATTAGAAAATCATTTGGAATTAATATTTGACTATTATATCACTCCTGGAATCTTTTTCAGTGTTTCTTTTGTAAACAGTTATGAGCAATGCAAATAAAACAACAAGTGTGTGTAACAACATTCAAAATTAAGAGCTGCAGGAAGAAGGCTGAAAGAGTTAACTTAAATCTTTCCATGCAGTGTCTGACACAGTGTAGTGAGAGAAAGCCCTAACAATATTTGTCAGAGGTCTGCCTCAGCTAAGTAGCTATAGATATTACTCAATTTTGATAACAGCATTGGATGATTTAAATGGTTAAATAATTTTGTTGTCCAGAAGTCATATTGTGATTTGTGAAGATCATCTTTTCTCTGGGCTGTGTTCCCCAAATTCTGTCTTCATAGAAAACAATACATGAAAGCTACTAAATATACCTTACAAAATAAGGTATTACCTTTGTTATCTATTAGTAACAGCCCTAAAATACAAGCATAATCTGTGAAGAAGTCCTTCAAGACAAAAATATTATTTTCCAGGAAAAAAAAAAGGGCGGGCAAAGCTTGGAGAAAAACAAACATGAAACACATACTCAAAAGGAGGTTGAGTCTTAATTGTTGTTATACCTTTCCTACCTTGTCATATGTCAGTTAAAACAATTAAGACAAAAATTAGAAAGAAAAATAATACAGAAGAAGATGAAAGAATTAGGAATAATTAATAATTGGATCAAAACTGGATTTATGCACATTCTGTAATTTTATTGGACTACACATGATAAAAAAAGCTGTAGATATAATGGCATAGGCCTATCTTGGTCTATGAATAATTTTTAAGGAATCAATGTTACACAAATACAGGAAAAACTTCAGGTTATGGGGGAGTTATGGAATGAAAAAGAAATTATGTTGATGATTATGGGAGGGTCTTCTTGTGACCTGCTTGTTTCTGTAGGTAGCTAAGCTGGGGAAATGTAGGGAGATGTGGGTGGGTTTCTAAGGTTACAGTTAATCAACATTTTACTGCTTCAGTAGCAATGAGTTATGGTATTAATAACATTATGACTAGCTACGTGCTTTTTCAGCTACAGCCAAGTAATTGGTCTATATTCAGCATTTTCTGTAAGTTTTGATCAGTCTTGTGAGCTTGCTTTGCTGGCTGCTTTACTTCTTTTGTTAAGCAAAAGAAAAAAATCACTGAAATAAAATCTGAAGTATTTTATATAGTTCTGTTGCCATAACCATAAAAATTAAGTAAGTAAAATATAAAATATTCAAATGAAAATAAATGTACAGTGAACACAGTAAAGAGAGCATTTGAAAAAGGAAACAGCCAGGGAAGACAAACAATTTTATTGTCTAGAAATTTGGGGTTCAGAATCAAATGTGATAAAGCTATATTTAATTCTTTCCATTGAGGTTCACAAAATTTCATTATAGAATGAATAAATTTTTCTTTCATCTCTTACCAAAAAAAAAATCCCAAACCTGCAAAACCAATGCTTTGGTATGATTTCCCAAATAATCACTGGTATATAAGTCAAACCTGCAGGCAAGGTTTATTGTTTTATTTTTGTAATTCTGGTTAATATTCAGACTAAAGAAGATGGTTTGAGATCAATTTTAAGTATACAGACACTGTGAGAAATAATTGTCTATTATGCTCCAGCTTTTCAGATTTTTATTTCTCATATGAAATTGTTCAGTGGAATGACAATCTTCAGGATCTGCTTTTGCTTATTCATAAAATGCCAGCAAGGAAAGCAGACAAATATAAATATTTAATGAAGTTTTAAGACAATTTTCTTTCTAGAAGCTAAAATGTTGTCTGTAGTAGTTTCCTAGTCACTGAAGAGCCATAAGTACAAATGTTTTTGAAAATATTTTAAAAGCTTGTTTGCTGAGGAATATGCTGAACTATTTAAACAGTTTTTCCTTCTACTGAGTAGCTTTAAAAGTAGGAAATACACCTCTGGTAGTTTGCTATCTCTGTGCAAATCAATAACAAAAGCTCGTGAAAAAATGAAGACCTATTAGACAGTGCATTGAAAGTTGCTATATTTTTGAGCAGCAATGATAATCTTGCAATGAAAAATCATCTTAGCCTCGAAAGCAGAGTTCAAATAATAATTTAGAAATGTATTTGAAAGCATGCATATTCAATATATTACTTCATAGAGCATTTTTATATCAGTATCTCAAAATTGCTATCATAGCAAATAGTATAATTCAA
Organism: Geospiza fortis; assembly: GCF_000277835.1. NCBI lineage: Eukaryota > Metazoa > Chordata > Aves > Passeriformes > Thraupidae > Geospiza > Geospiza fortis. Next base: position 1,282,528 of record NW_005054407.1, on the reverse strand, counting down.
GTTACAATAGAATGTTCTGGCCTTTAAGACTCCCAGCCAACCCTGAACTTGTGAGCAATCTGTTCTTTCAGCTGGATCCCTCTGAGTCCATTGGCCCTGATGGCATTCATCAAGAATACTCAACGAGTATTCAAAAATCATTAAGCACTTTCTCAATGACTTTTTTGAACAGACTTGGGAGTCTGTAGAGGTCCCAGTCAATTGAAGTTTTCCCAATTTTCAAGACAGATGAGAAGTATGGCCCTGGAAACTACAGGCCTTTCAGTCACATTTCAATGATTGATAAAATTATGGAGAAAATAACTCTGGGAGGTTCTGAAAAACACCTGAACAGTCATCAGTCACAGCCAGCATGAGGAAAAAGTCCTGCTAGTCATATTTAATTTCTTTTCACACAAGGGAACATGAACTGATCAAGTAAAGCCAGTTGATTTAATTTTTTTATTTCAGTAAAGTTTTTGATACTGTCTCTCTCAATATCCATCTGGAGAAAAGGTTCAGCAAGCAGCTGGATAAACACATCACGAGATGTGTGAGCATCTGGCTGAAAAGGGAATGGGGTGATATCAGGCCGGTGACCTATCACTAGAGGGGTTCTGCAGGGCTCCATCTTAGGCCCTGTGCTCCTCAACGTCTTCATAAGTTACTTGGACATGCAAATCAAAGGTACACCAAGTTTGATGATAGTAAATTGGAAGAAGCTGCTGACCTCCCTGAAGGCAGAGAGAACCTGCAGAGAGACCCCAAAAATCTGAGGCCTGGACAATCACTAACCATATGAAGTTTAACAAAGACAAGTCACTTCCCAGCCTTTACTGCTGCACATGCTTATTTCAGCCCAGGTGTAGAGTTTTGCCTTCGCTTTGATTGAATAGTGTCAGGTTTTTGTCAGTGCTTTTCTATAACCACTGATGATCCTTTGAATAGAAGCCTTTATTTTCAGAGGTAGCCAATTTCTATTACCTGGTAATTTGCTGAGGATATAGCCCGCCCCATTATCTAGTCATACAATAAATTAGTATTGAGCTCAACACATGCCACCAGTAATAAGCCACAAGCTAGACATTGCAAGGCTAATCACAAACCTTTGGGCTCAGTGTCATTGTTACTTTTCCTCTCACAGCCTTCCTATGCAGGCTATATCTCACCAGTTTTTCTAGAAATATATTAGGCGTCAATAAATTTGCTAATGTCAGAAGAAACAACAACCATTTTCTTTCCCACCATGCATAATGCCAGTACATCACTACAGAATGCAATCGCATATGATCCACATATCGAGACATTCTATATTTGCATAAGAGTATGATATTGCCTTGGAATTCTTTTAGGAGTACATATAGGTCAAGAAGATGTAGAACAGCCAGGAAGGGTTTAATAATGTCAAATCATGTTTGAATAATTTCAGTTGTCTTCTAAGATGAATTTTCTATGTGGATTGTGCAATAGTGGTAGATGCAACAGTATTTTGATCTTTGGAAAGTTTTTGCCATAATAACCTTCTGAGCTTAAAGGATTGAAATCAATGGCTTCATATCTGTTTATTACTGGGAATTAGTGGAGTCCTTGGTGTTCGACAGCGAGGCACATGTTGTTCAATATCTTTATGAACAACCATGGTGATGAGACAAAATGTGACCTTTGACCTAGAAATACCATGATGAACTTAAGGAGTGGACCAATGGAAAACTCCTAAGTTCCTTGAGGGAATAAAAGCCATTTTCTGCATCCTGAGTGGAAGAATACCAAACAATAATGCATGACGAACAAGTAGCTGAATAGTAGCTCTGTCAAAAAGGACTTGGGAACAACAATGAATTAATAAAAATTAACTTCACAAGGCATTCTGTGATTTGCTGTGAGAATTGTACCTGACCAACATTGAGAATTTTTTTCCACTCAGTGCTAACAAAGCCACAACTGGGGCATTGTATCACTCTTGCTTGTTTCTCCAAGCTCCAGAGGGATGGGGAGAAAATTAAGGCATTCTGAAAAAAGGCACATATACAAGAACATGTGTATGAAGGAGCTGGATGTGTTTAGCATGGCAAAGGGAAGGTTAGGAGGTGATTTAAAACTTCCTGCAAGTACTTGAAGGACAGTTACCAAGCCAGTACAGTTCATTTCTGTTCATTTCTTCTTGTTGTGTTAGGAGATACATGAAGCACTGCCCAT
>NW_005054407.1:1267754-1280297 GCF_000277835.1 Geospiza fortis | reverse complement strand
AAGGCACTAGAACATGTATATTGGGTTTAGGATCCTCATATTTTCATATTTTCACTTATGAGGAGCAGCTGAGGGAACTGGAGGTGTTTATTCTGGAGAAAAGGAGGCTCTTGGAGGACCTTAAAATCTTCTACAACTACCTGAAAGGAGGTTATAGCCAGGTGAAGGTGGTTCTCTTTTCTCAAGTAACAGACAACAGGATGAGAGGAAACAACCTCAACCTGTGACAGATATTGGGTAAAATTTCTTGATGAAAAGGGTTATCAAACTTTGGTACAGGCTGTACAGGGAATTAGATGAGTCACTCTCCCTGGAGGTATTTAAGAAACCACATAGATGTGCTGCTTATGAACATAGTTTAGTGGGACTTGGCAGTCTTAGGTTTAGGGTTGGACTTGAATGTCTTTTCCAGCCTAAATGATTCTGTGATTCAATGGACCTTTTCTTAAATTAGGGAGGGGATGGTTTTCTGACAATAGGAATATCCAGATGTGGCTTTTGAATCCTTGACCAGTGGATGAAATTTACAAATAATACACAAATGTGAGACCAGGGCCTGCATCCTTCCTCCATGCTAAATAATCTGATTGCACAGTATGAGTAATACCTCTTTTCTTTTTGTTCATTTTTACAAATGTATCCCAAAGTATGTTAATCACAGTGAAAAAACTTGACTATTAAGTCTGATTTCAACTTGCTGGTATTATGACTAATTATGAATGTGTTAATCAGAGCACTATCCCAGGATATTTGAGTTTGAATTCTCTCAGGCTGATGTGCAAACTGAGGAATTCCTGAAACTGTTTCCAGTTGGAAAAAAAAAAGTATCTGTAAAGCATGCATCGGAATAAATTGCCTATTACTCCAAATGCATCAGAAAGTTCTAGTAATAATACTACAGAAAGACTGAGCCTTTCAGCATCATCAGAAATAGCAGGCCTTGTGGTGATCTACACAAAAGTACTCATAATTTGCTTAGGTATATCTAACACTGACGTGCTTGGCATTGTCATAAGAGTGGCAAATGTATAGCAATAAATGTTCCATCCTGAAAAATATTGTGGTGCTAATTTGGCTGCAATGCCCCTCAGATTAGCAGCTGTTTCCAGACTGTCAGCCTGGAATTTGGATGCCTAAATTCAATTTCAGTCCCATATTAGGCAAATAAAACATGCATAGGTTTAACTACATTTCCTCCAGGGAATATAGGCCATTAATGTTTCCACTAAAAATTAAGGGAAAGCAGCAAAATTGAAAGTGATAAATATATTCACACCATATGTTTTAGCAATCTAATTTTACATGCCTGTGTCAGAAGCCTAAACTCTGTTCAGTTGCTTGAAAACACTTTCTGGAGGAGTCTTTATGTAGGCTGTTTCTCATGATTATATGTGCTCTAAATTCAGTACTTATATGCAGAATCCTTTTTTGCTATATACAGCAGATAAATGGCACAGACAGGAATAGATCAAAGTTTTCAGGCAGACTCTTTCTAGTTCCCTACTCACTGGGCTCTATTGTCACTTGAGGTTTTTTTCATCTACCTTAAGACCATGCTTTTTTCCCTGGCATTTGTGTAAGAACAATAGGACCTTTGTTGTACAAAACAGTTCTGTAAATATTGGCAGCTACTTACTGAAGAGGAAACAGAATCCGTGTTTCTTGCATTTCATGTCCTCCTTCTCACCCATCCTGGCCCAATGAAGTGTTTAGCAGTGAACCTGGTCTTGCAAGGACAGGGACAGGAAGAGCAACAGGAGCAGGGGCAGAACAGATGTCTGCCAGCATTTGGAGATTAGAGCAAATTCCTCCTCACTTCCCAATCCACCCTCAAAGGACTCTCCTCCTCCTGGCAGGAGCTGTTGCTTGCTTGGGAGCAGTGGCCTGAAAATCCCCAGGGCTGGAAGGACACAACACAACCCCCTGTTGGGGCTGCAAGGCCAAGGAAAGACCCACCCACCATGGATATCCCGCTCCTCCCAGGAGCCTTGGGAGTCAGAGTGACACAGATTAAGTGCAAAACCAAGGAGAGGAGATAGGTACTAAGAAATTTTCTTCTAAAATAAGTCAGTTTTATTAATAATGAGGTTTTTCTGCCCTAAATAGACTATTCTGACTTGCAGAAATTCTCAACTCCATAAACATAGTGCAGCCCTTTTAGTCAAAATAAAAAGGATTTTGACTGCCACACTTGCTCCTATTGTGGATGGAATTCCAGCGTCCATCATCTGAGCCACAGACTCAGGTCAAGGATGCTAAATTTATGTGCCTGTCTACAGGCTGGGAGTGTAAGCTCCCATTAGGGGCAAAACAGTTAAGGGAAATAAGTAAATTTCCTAAACAAGGAGAGTCCAAGATATTTGAGTCATCCATATGCACTTAGCAGATACAACAGAGGACTACCCATGTCTTTCTGAAATAGAAATTAAATTAATGTGAGATGTCACAAGGATGTTAAAAGGTATTAGATGCCGAGGGAAAACTCTGCTCTCCCTAAGGAAAAATCTTACTGTGATCCATAGAACCAGGGGAATTTGGAGAACAATCTGCCCACATTAAATGATACACCTATATGGTTGATTCCCATTCCCCATGTACAGCAACATAAATTATGCTAACTATACATGTAAATTTCCTAAGATTTTGCTAGGGTTGAAGTAGATTTTTAAATTAAAATATGGGTTTTTTTTTTATTTATACTTCATGACAGTTGGTAATAGAGAAAATACTGTCTAACATTTGCAAGCAAATGTGGTAAACCTTAAAAGTAAAAAAAAAAAGGAAATTAATTTATATTGGAAAAAAACTGATATTAAAAGCCAATACATAACAGCATATGAGGAAACCTAACCAGACATACACACAAAAAAAGTAGTTATATATAATTAATGATATGGGACCTAACAACTATATATTATAAAACAGAGTGAAAGATCTCTACATACATACCACAAGTCTGTCTGGCCAAAGACTGTAAGGTCCACAACAGAGCTAATAAATGCCTTGCGTCTTTATAGATTCAAATTCTTAAATGATGTTTCTCTTCATTCAAGGTATTTTCCATAAACAGAATTAGAAGCCTACAACACCCTTCTGAAAATTACCCAATGGTTAGAAGACTTTATGTGTCCTCTCCTTCATGGAATTCTGGTGGCCATTAAGGCCAGTTTTGCATTGCAGGGTCTTGTAGTTGTGGTTGCTAAATCAACCGACTTCTACTGAATTGCATATTTCCATGAAGCTGTAAGAATATGGATGGATTCAAGACTTGCACCAGTGAATCTGATTTGACTGAAATCAGTTGAAACATTAAGACCTTCTATTAGTTTGGTATCATCAGTTATCCTCATTTTGCTGTCAAATACCTGCACACACCTTTTAAAAATTTTGAGAAGGAAGTCTAAGTAAAAACTGTTAAAAAAATCAGTGTTGTCTTCTATGTGGTCAAGAACTTGAAGAGATGAAAAGGTTAAAAAAATATTTCTTAATAATTTTGAGTTTGTTTTTTGTTTCAAGATTCTTTCTTGGTTAGAACCAAAACTAGAGAGAAGAAATTGCCCTCGACCTTATCCTTAACAACTATTAATAATTACTAATTTCAAAACCAAATCTACTATAAATATGCCTCAAATATTGTACACTGAATTGGAGAGCACGCTTTAAAGACATTCAGAAATGTGAGATGCCTAATTGAAAAAATAAATGGATAGACAATTTTCTCAACTGGTTTTAATACCTTGTTTTTTCCAGAATTTCCCTTCTCTAGAACTGGCAGGATTTAATCATTGTGAAAGTAGCTGCGTCTGCACCCAACTGCACTGCAAAAGTCTTGCATGCTCACATTGGTAATAGTATCAGTGCAATTCTTATGACATTATGCCAGTAACCAGAAATATGGGGATAAAATTAATTCTATATAAAAAGAATAAAAGGAGAGGCGGTGTTTGTTCCATTCGAGGGTTTGTTCATCAGGTTCTTTCACACTAATTACAATTACGCTTTTTAGTTCAAAAATATTTTTCTATAGAAGTGCTGATTGTTGTTATCTGTAAAGATAAATGGACAAGCAGAAATAGAAATACTACAGATAGAGATGAAAAAAGCTTTTTTTTAATTGCCTTACATGATATGATAAGTATATTGATGAGGCTGCGTATTAGCAAATTTTGAAAAATGAAATATTCTACTGAGTTTTGGCACTGTATAGGTAGCTGTGTTTAGAAATTAGAAATAGAGTCAGTTATCTAAATCCAGTCTAATTTATTTAGCTCTGTTAATTCAGCTGTGCTTATTCACTACACCAGAGGAACATCTAAAACTGTACTGGCCTTCATGGCCGCTCAACAATCTTGGACTACAGGGGAGTTTTGCAGGATTGAGACAAAACTATGAAAGAGAGAAGAAAGCAGGGCGGCTACTCTACCTTTCTGTTTGAGTGCAGTATCAGTGAGGCATTGAGGACACTATCTAGTCATCATGCAAAAGAGATGTGTTAAATTTAATATCAGGAAATACTCCCTTGCCTACAAGTGTCTACATGCCTCAGTGCATCCAGCCTGTCTTCCACCTGGGTCTTGGGATGTGATGAGTTTCCTGTGGGTCCTGTAAAATACCTGCTAATGCCATACAAATGCTTCAGATATCATAAAGGTCAGAAATAGCTGTAAGTGATTTAGTCAGTTTATGATGGCAAGAAAGATTAAGCAACATTTAATTGCTAAGTTTACGCTTTTGATTCTGTCTGCTCCTAAGACAACAATGAGGTTCATTTGCCTGAGCAGCAGGACCTAGAATTTTCCTGGGCTATCCCACCTGTCTTCCAACAGTGTCTCCAAAAACCCACAAGTTTGCTGTCATTCTGAACCATATCTGCCAGACTGTCCAGATGTTTGGATATCCTAAGACATAGCAGATGGCACTAAATGTCTGCATGTAACAAACAAATTGAATCTCTGTTCAGTTAAATCAGTGGATGAGGCCTCAATGTCATCTGAGACATCCCCATTACCTTCAAGTGACTGTAAATCACACACAGGACTCGGAAGATACCCACATCTTTTTCAGATCAACATCTGAATACCAGCCAGGAATATCCTAAGGGCTCCTGGAAGGCATTAAATACCTGTGCTTAGGTGACTGAATTAGTAATTGAGTGTAGGGAGCTAGTCTAGCTAAATGAGAGACATACATTTTATCATCTGCTAGTTCTGTAGACTTCACTGACTGTGTTGAATAGAAACTCTTTATAGTTGTGCATACGTAGTATATTGGCAAGGTTAGGTAAGGGTGGCTGCAGGGATGGTCTGTATAAAGCCAGAGGCTGCCTGAACTCAGCTAAATTCAGCTTGCTGCAGCAGAGCAACACACCTGAGCCCATCAGCCAAGCTGATTGTCTTGAGGAGAATTTATCATCAGGAAAGGCAAAACACTGTAGAGGCATTGAGGAATGAAACTTGGAAAAAAGTGTGAGAAGCAACCCAGTGAACACCAAAGTCAGAGAGGGAGAGAAAGGATGTCCTTCAGACTCCAGAGCATTCTCTTCAGATCATGGAGATGCCCGCATCAGAGCAGATATTTACACTGCAGCTTGTAGAAATTGTAGACTGCAGCAGGTAGACATTTTGTGAAGGAACTGCCACCTTTTGAGAGCTCATGCTAGAGCAGATTGTCCTGACACAGACAACAGCCTGTGGAGATGAGCAAATACTTCACTGCAGCCAGTGGAGACTACCACATCAGAGTAGATATCTAGACTGTGGACCATGGAGGACACATGCTGAAACAAATTTATTCTGAAGGAATGTAGGTAGGACATGTAGGTGACCCACAATGGAGTCAGAAAAATGTGGGGAGCAGGAAGGAGCTGCAGAGAGGAACATTTAGGTGCTGTTCCCACCCTGCCAGTCACACTTGCGGCAAGGATGTAGGGAGTAAAGGACTGAAGTTGAGAAAAATGAATGGCTTGTGGAGGAAGGTGTTTTGGTTTCTCTCTTTGTTCTTCAGCTTCCACATGTATTTTAATTGGCAGCACATTAAATTAATTTTCCCCAATTTGAGTCTGTTTTGCCTGCGACAATAATTTGTAAGTGATCTCCCTGTCTGTGTCTCAAGCAATCATTTTTTTCCTCTTGTTTCTCCTCTTGTCATGTTGAAGATAGGGAATGAGAGAGAGCAGATGGGTGGGTGTGGTGGTTTAATCCCAGCTGGCAGCTACACACCATTCAACTTCTCACTCACACCCCTACAATCTCCTCCTGCTCCTCCACCTCCCCTGGTAGGGAGGAGAATTGGTGAACCTCATGGGTTCACATAAGATCATCATCATCTCATATTCTTTTTATTATTCATTGTAATAAATGCCATACACATAACATTATATAATAATATTAATGGGATGAAGAATTAATATATAATATATAAATACGGTATTAAAATACATAATATAGTATTTTTGTTTAATAACCATTAATATTTATATTAAAATATTTATACTTATAATAGTTTTGTTTCCTTTAATAAATATAATTATTAATAACAAATACTATTATAAAAATTAATTTATTAGGAGGAGGAGGAGAAGAGAAAGTAACAAAATCCTAGAGAAATAAGTAATGGACCGTCCAATTCTTACCACCTCCTAATCAATGTCCAACTTGTCCCTGAGCAGTGATCAGCCCTGCCTGGCCAACTCCCTCCAGTTTATATGTTGGGTGTGATGTTTTATAGTAAGGCACACCCCTTTGGCCAGTTCAGGGCAGCTGTCCTGGCTGTGCTCCCTCATGTGCATTTGTGCACCTCAATACTGGCAGAGCACAGAATGCTGAAAAATCTTTGACTGAGGGTTACCTCTGCTTAGCAACTCCCAAAACATCAGGGTGTCATCAACATTGTTCTCATACTAAATCCAAAAAGCACAGTGCTGTACCAGCTACTAAGAAGAGAATTAACTATGCCCCAGACGAAAACAGGAAAGTAGGGGTCTGACAGCCAGCCCAGATCAGCCTTCTAATCTTGAAAATTTTTTATCCAACTATCTTGGGTATTAGAGTATCTCAGATTGCAAGAGAATGGATATTACACTTTGAAGATGTCAAATAATGTCTTTAGTAGTTAAATACCTGTTTTGCTACACATCATGAAGAGATTAGAATCTCCAAATAAGTCTTGCTGTATAAAATGCTGCTAAAGAATTCTAGTTAGATCAAAAGATTAAATGCAAATGTGAATACCATGATTGCATGATCAGAGGAAATTAATTTTAAACTCTGCAAGAAAAGAAAAAAGGTAAGTTCCTATTCTCATTACACTCACTTAGAAGAGAAAGTACTGGAAATATTAAACCTCTTTTTATCATGGGATATAGGGCAGAGGTAAGCATGTTGTAATATGCTACTGTAATACACCTGGTCTGCCATGAAAGGAAAATGTTATTTTAGGACACTGTCTCTGCTTCTGACTTTCAGAGCAGGTTCAAAAAGCTGGAGGACTTTGATGAACTTCCCTTTTATGGTTAAAATTTGGCGTATCATTACATAAAGCCAGAATATTAATTGGCTGTTTTTTCAGTTTGTTTCCCATCTTTTGCCAATACCAGCTGTATAAAAATCCCAGATTAGACAATTACTAAGTCATTTACTCATAGGGACATTTCCTTTGTAACCCAACAAACTAGAAAGTGATTTATGCTTTCTATCTATCTATCTATCTATCTATCTATCTATCTATCTATCTAATCTATCTAATCTATCTAATCTATCTAATCTATCTAATCTGTCTGTCATTTCAGTTTTACATGTGAAAAGTAGCTGTGATTTCTGTTGCATAAGCTTATTTTTTAAAGTTACTTAGAGATGTGAATAGTATAAAAGTATAATTTATGTCTCACATTGTCTGAAAAAAATCTATATGCATTTGTGAAGAGTGGATAGGCATCCTGGAAAAGAAATAATCCAGTCAGACTTTGTCTGACTAGGATGTTGAACTGTTGTTCTTCATCAGATGAATATCAGCCTACAGTGAGCTTCCTGTAGCAAAATTATCAGATATGTCAGTTTCCTATTAAAAAGAGAAATACTAAGCAATGAAATGGTATACAGCATTGATTAAGGCATTATTTGAGTACTGTCTGTCCATATTTTAAGAAAGAAGTAAAAAATTAAGCAGGGTTGAGAGGGCCTAAAAATAGGAACATTATCTACTTATTAAAATGAAGATTTAAAAAATATATAATGTACACTATAAATAGAATATATAGAATAGATACAGGACCTACTTATAATAAATAGGATAGACATTTGTACAAGGAGGTTCATGTTGAAGGTGGAAGGATCTTTTCTAATTAGCAGGGAAAGCATTATAAAATCAAATAGCCTCCAGCTGAAAAAAGCAGAACTTTTACTAGAAATAAAATGTAAACCTTTAATAGCAAAAGCAATTATTGCATGGGCATTTTCCCACTATTTACAGTCTTTAAAATAATAATGGAAATCTTTTTGATGTGCTTTAGTTTAACAACAAATTACTAGCTGGGTTTAGAAAGATATCGAATTAGTATAATCTCTTGCTTGAAAATCCTCCACTTTCCCACCTCCTGAATGTGTTCAACACCTACTGAAATCACTGCCAGTGAGTTTAGACTGACCTGTCTTGTCTCCAATACAAGTAATCATTTTACATTTTATAGTGCAATTAGAAAGTGTTTGTGCAAGAACAATCCTATGGAAAGATTCAAAATCTTTTTTTCATGATCCAACAATTCTCAGAAATTACTACTTCTTCAGCCTATTTGTTCTTTATCTTCTGGTATTCCTCTAATAAGATTCCAAACAGCTGTATGTTATCTGAGAATTCCTTCAGGTTCATTCCACTGATTTTAGGAGTTTTTTGTTCTGAAAAAATTTCACTTCATACTTCAGAAGTTAGATTAAACTTCTTTCTCAACACACTGTTTGCTGAGTTAAGTATGCTGACTTTGAAGTGCATCCGTTGGATGTGAAGCAATGAAATAGAGATGGATGTGGCACACTACAGCATAGATCTGTGGCTGAGAATCTGCTTCAGGTCTAGACCTGCTCCAGGTTGTAGAAACAGGAAAAACAGCTACTATGAGAGTAAATTGACAGTCATATGCTCTGTAGTGACAGTAGAAGCCCTAAGCCTAGCATTTCTACCCACAGTTAGAAGGTAATATCATCTGTACATCAGGCACTAAATTTACTTTTTATGTTCTTCCTTAACTTTAGGAAGTCATAGAAATAATACCTTGCTAAAATATATGAAGCAGTTAGTATTTTGAAGACTAGATCGCTGAAAATATAATGGAGTATTTTATGTCTCACATTTTCAAACTTTTTACTGCCATCATCAAAGCAGTAAACAGGTTTACTTAAAATCTGAGATTATAATAATAATCCCAGGCCTTGGATTCCCACACTGGCAGCAGTAGTCCCACATATACCACTACAATTCCTATAAATTAATCTTGCTGTTGTAGATAATTGCAATATAGACATTCAAAAAAATTATCTGCATTTATTGAAACTGTCAGGCACATTTTTATAACAGTGACCATTCTGCCTCTTCTATTACTTTTCTAAAATAATGCAATTAAAATATGTCAGAAGTGCTAGACCAAGAACCAGTTCCAGGCTCCCTCATGATGGGATGTATCCCAAGAGCAATGCACACTAGCTTCTAGTTATGCTAACATGCAACAGGATACTCACTGAAGGGAAATCCTAACAGCACAAAAAGGACTGCTGAAATGTGCACCAGGAACATGCTGCAAAAAAATTTTGTTCCGTTTGGATACAGCTTTTGGCAGCAATATCATGTAATCTCTTGAGACTGCTGATGAAATATCAACAAAATTTTTAATACTGAATTTACTAGAATCTAATTTGAATTCAGAAGCTGTGAATAAATCTCTCAGTGGAAAAAAAAAAGCTTCAAGGTCAAACAGTAAAGCCTGTTGGCATCCATACTGCATAAGATTTATGTTTGAATGGTCAAGCTGGAGAGGCCCAATTAAGCCAAGTAGGCAGTCAAGCTCCAGAGCTTCTTGTTATTCTTACATGCAGTAGCATGGATGTAGCAATAGTACCTGTAGTTCAGTTTGAGCTATCCTGAAAATTCAAAGTACAGATAAGGTGGAACTATGTTCAGAAAGAGACTTTCTGTCAGGAAAGAAAGATGGCAGCGTAGTGCAGTAAAAACTGGATCAGTGTTATTTCCACTACTGAGTGTATATCCCAAGGCAAAGTAATTAACTTCTCTAGGTATATCAATCATAATGAGGGTTAGAAGTTACTTTACAGAGATTTCTAGGATTTTTTTTTAGATTAACACAAGGACACCGCTGTATGAATGAGAAGTCCTGATAGCTGCTACTACAACATGTCACACCTTTTCACTATTCTGTTTGAATGAGTAAATATACTTTGTCTTTTTGTGACTTAACAGCATCAGAAACTCTCAATAAATTTTACTCAAATTTTACCTCAAAATTAAGCTAAACAAAAACACAAGCCTGATGCAAGATCATTCATGAAGGAGTAGGCTCTTAGGATGGCTTTAACTTGTCTTCTGAATGTCTGCATTCAGTCATAACATGTACCAATTAACTGTGTAATTCAGTTACATTAAACTGCAGAATAATCCTGATCAAACTTCTAATCATTGCAGACAATTTTTTTTGGAGACCATTGCTTGCTATGACAAACCAAATTCTCCTATCTGGAAAAAATATCCAAAAAATGTTGAAAGTTTGTAATAAATTAATAGGAAAAATTTAAGAAATGTTTTTAAATGTTTAATAGAATTAATCCTACTTTCACTAAAACATACAGGAAAACAGATGGAATCCAATGTATTGAACTAAGGCACTGAAATTACTTTTATATTTTTTGTCTTGGTTGCAGAGAGGGGGAGGAGGTTTAATGCTATGTGGTGTAACCAGGTTGTCATTCTACACCACTCAGATCATCACTGGGAGTGTTGTTTTGTGCTCTTAGTAAATGGACATCTCAACCCCTAGTCACTGCTTTTGGTCCCTCCCTTACCGTAAGGTATGGCTTATTTAGAGTTTAATTTCCTGCTGGTGTTAAAACCAGTACAATTTTAGGTTCCCTTTTTCCCCCACTGAAGAAGTTTCAGATATGATCAAAGGCTAGAGGGCAGTTGTCTTTGAATATTTTCTGGGGAAGATTCATTTTAGCAAAGTCTAAGCAAATAACTGTAGTCCTACTCTTTTGTTTTTTAGGGTTTTTTAAAGGTATCTATCTCCAGTGAATAGACAGCACTACATTGGACTACCAAAGAAAATGGCAGTGGCTTGCTGCTATCCTGTCACTTGCTCAGCCACCTACGACATCAGAAAAAGCAGGATTGTTTCCAGCTCCTGCCCTAAGAACTACTCTGTTGACATCACAAAAACCTGCAAATGCCAAGCATTCATAGCTAATCAGCTACTTTGTCAGCAGTTACATCACAAGCTGCTACTGAAAACACAAAATTAATAACAGTAGATCTAAGAAAAAAAGAAAATTATATTTATGTTGATATTAAAAATTTAATAAAAATAGACAAGTTCTTAAAAATACATGAAAACACAATAATTTTGAAGGAAACCTGATATCTGCAAGAAAATGAAATTTTGTGATTTTACTAGCAACGAAAATCTAGAGTGAGTGTAAATACATTTAGAAAAATAAACATCTTTCATGAAAATAAGAGGTTGAAAACAGAAAATGTCAGAACATTAACGGCACTAGAGAAAACTTGCAAAAATGCATTAAGAAAATTTCCTTTAGATCTATTTTGTTATGGGAATCAGAGAGGAGTATCTCCAAAGCACCTTCACTCTGGATAGTAGTAGTTAAAAAGGAGCAGAAGCCCTGGAATAAAGTCCAGATGAACAGAAAACAATGCTTCTCATTGCCAATTTCAGGAATCATTTTAGGAAAGTGACTTGTCAAGTATATTTCTGCAATCTATAAGAATATAGAGACTTGCCAGAGCAGTAAAGCAGACTGTACATTTCTTCACCTTTTAAACCCTTCATTTGTGGAAAGAGTTGTTTCCACCCTGCTGCATTGTGTGTAACATTAAGTCTGGTTCACACTGTTATCTATATATGTCACTTATGTTGTTGTACTCTAAAGAAAAGATATTTTGCTGAGGAGGAGAAAAGATTTAGAGAACTGTTACAGTAAATACATGTAAACAAGAATCTAATTTATTTTGAGAAGAAAGAAAAATTGGGAAAATTTCAATGATGAAACAAATAGGTAGGAATACTCAAGTAGCTGGGACACTGGGCTGCCTATATCCAGAACTAAGGTTTGTTTTCTGCTGCATCAAAGGAAGAGGTTTCCTCAGCCGCTTCTCCTGAATTTCTCTGGGAATTTGGTGAGGATGTGAGTACATCTAGTCAGGATGTGAATAAATGAAAAAGAATACATTTTTTCCTTAGATCTGGTACCTATACATCATTGAGTTAAAAGCAATTTGCTATGATATGCATCAGCTCATGTTATGTTAAAT
>NW_005054407.1:1253005-1267699 GCF_000277835.1 Geospiza fortis | reverse complement strand
ATTCTGTGCTAATCAGTCATCACTTTTTTGAGGACAGTCTTTGTTCACTAAAAGGTATCTGATATCATTTAAATCAGTGAAAGAGACTGTTTTCAAACATTTTTCTTCTGAAATTTATGTTAAAATTTCTATTTCCTAAAATATAAATCCTCCACAATGTATTATAGTCAGAAATCTCAACTAGCTACTGGGAGAAGCCCTGTCTTCATCAACTCTATATTAATTTTTTATATGGCTAAAGGTCTTTTGAATGTCAGCTTCTAAATATGGCACTGCTGTTTTAAATCAGTGCATGTCTTTCGCTAATTAAATGTATTACCAATGTTATGGTGGAAACACAGCTTACAAATCCTGCTAGGCCCATTTTTTGTCTTTTTCAGATCACTGATGTTTACAGGTGTGATCATGCAAAGTTAAACCCTTCATTACTAGTTCTTGGCATAGAAAATGAAATGCATTATAAACCAACACTCCATAAGGATTGTCTCTGCTTCTTTTAAAGTTATAATGCTTTTAAATAATGTTTTAGTCTAGTGTTCTCTATTTGCATACTGATTTTTAAGTTGCACATATATGGCTTATTCACACTGCTTCTGTCATTAAAACAGGCTCAGACTTGATAAAACTTACTTTAATCTGACTCTTTTACAATCTGATTTTAGTACTGTTTTGTTAACCATGCTTGGTCAATCTAGCAGAATATTATTTTTAATCTTTGTTTTTTTTTAGAATTTTACATTTCTGTTTTCCCAGCATAACACAAAATTTCTTTCCTATGTCCTGTGTGGAATTAAGGAATTGCAGTTTTGTATTCCAGGTGGCATTCAGAATCATATAAGTGCATTAGAGTCAGTTTGTGGAAGCCATTTTGCAACACATGAATGAGAATAAGGTGATTTGGAATAGACCATATGATTTACTATCACGCACAACATGCCTGATTGCCTTCTGTGATGAAGTAATCTGTTCTTTGCATTAGGGAAGAGCAGCAGAATTTTTCCACCTTAAATTTCTGAAGGCTTTTGTCATGGGCTCCCACAGCATCCTTGCATCCAGTTTGTATCATCCAGATGAGCAAAAAACTGCCTGTATCAAGTTCAAAGGATAGAGGCTACTAGGACTGGTTACAGATGGAGTTCCTTGGTAATCTATAGTGGCACCTATCCAGTTTAGTTCCTGCTTATGATGGAGGAGAAGATAGGAAGCTCCACCACTGATTTGTGGCTGATGACAGTCTGGAAGTGCAGCTGATACAGGACTGCCATCCAGAGGGAACCAGACAAAGAAAAGGGCCCTGGGAACATTGTGAAAATCAACAAGAATAAAGGCACATGGACAACATTTCTGCAACTTTCAGATGGGGAACTTGATGTCTGGGACTTGTCTCTGCATTAAAGTACTTGGGGGCTCCTGGGGACAACAGGCCTCAAAGGAGGTCAGCAGTGTGTCCTGAAGCAATGACAGCTAGCAGCATCGGGTGTTGTATTATCAAGAGCACAGCCAGATGATCAGTAATCATCCCCTTCTTGTCAGCACTCATTAGACTACATCTGTATCCAGTTCTAGGGTTTACAGCACATGAAAGACACTGATAAACCGGGCAGCTCCAGAGAGGCCACTAGGACAGTCAGAACTGGAGCACTTTGTGAGGAGAGTTTGAGACGGATTTGTTCTGCCAGAGGAAGAGATGGCTTTGGGGGCAGCCAAAATCCACATAGCACATATGGACATATTTTGTAGTAATGGACATTCATCTTGATGAGCCAGAAAGGGGAATAGGATAAGGCTGTTGGAGCTGTTAGTGTTTGCGCATCAGCCTGTGCGCAGTGAGGACAGTAAAGTGGTTTCAGTGAGATGTACTATGCTGATAAGATGATGGGAGTCCAGTCAAGGGATTTGTTTTTGCCCATTCTTGGACTTAAATATTAAAGACATTTCAGAAATACACTTCTGTGAAACAACTTCCAGAGAAAGTTCAACTGACATGGATTAAAGCTGCATCAAGTCAAACTGTCCTTGTACTACCCTTTCCTAAACAACTTTTTGTAATATCTGTGTTTGCAAGTGCCAATACCAGACAAAAACCAGACAAAAGCCATTGAGGCCTCTCCATCATTCTGTTCTGCAGCTGTACAGTGAGACTCCAGGTGGGGTCCCTCCAGAGCTGAGCAAAGGGGCAGAATCCCTTCCCTTGCCCTGCTGGCCGCACTGTTTTTGATGCAACCCAGAACAAAGCTGGGGTGCGAGATTTCAAGCCCAGGCTAGCTGCAGCACCAGCCAGCAGTCTGGCGTGACAGCAGCTGTAGCAGCGAAGCGGCGGCTCCGGTGCGGAGGCTGGCTCCGGCAAGCTGCTGCCTCGGGCGACTTCCCCGCGCCAGCGGTGAGGAAGCTTCGCCCTTGGCCGAAGGCAAGAAGCGGCTCCAGCTAAGCACCAAGAAAGACAGAAGTCCGACAGCTGTCCTCAGCAGCAAGGAACTAAGATAGACATAACATAATAACAAATGGGGTGCTACTTGGGGAGGGGACACACCCTTTGGTCCAATTACCCTCTGCCCAGGGGAGAAGGTGCTAGAAAAGGGGCAGGGGGCAGAGAGTGACAGACAGCGCTGTAACTAAGAAACAGGGGAGGGGTCCAGGAGAAGCTATAGCAACATAGGCGGGGATAACTGATAGACATTAAAAGGGATACAATGGTGGCGGGAGTTGCCATGACAACCAGGGAGTGTGACAGAAGACTGACAGGGACCGTGGTGGGAAGGGGAGCCCAAGGCAGAACCACTTGAACAAACAAACGGGGGGAACAGAACATACTAACTGTACAGAACTTTACATAAAAGATTAAACAAAGCGCAGCAGAAACCAAAAACCGGAGCGCGCCGCAACAGGACAATATTGGTTTGCTGGCTTTTGTCCAGCCTCTCATCCACCAGCACGCTCAAGTCCTTTAGCAGGACTGTTCTTGATCTGCTCGTTCCCCAGCCTTTTTTGATCTTGGGGATTGCCCTGACCCAGGTGCAGCACCTTGCGCTTGGTCTTGTTAAACCTTATAAGATTTCCATGTGCCCGCTTCTTGAGATTGTCCGTGTCCCTCAGGGTGGCATCCTCTCCATCAGGTGTTCTTATGTGTTGATATAAAATTCAGAACATCCAGAATCAAAAAAACCCAAAAATTAGTTCAAAGGACTTATGCGATGTTTCTCACATTTATCCAGGACTCAGTGACTGAGTAAACAGTCCGGTGACATAACTAATTGAACCAAAACTTGCAAAATAATGGAAATATTTTGGAGGTGACTGGCAAAGACACAAAAAATATCTAGAACACAATTCTACTAAACTTCAAGCTGATTCTGGTCTTTAGTTAGTTAGGGACATATTTTCTTTGAGAATTTACTGTAAAAATACATATACTTCTATCCTTATTTTTGTTTAGACCTTTCTAGAATAGCAATACTTGATAATACCAAGCTATGATAATATGTACATTGAAAATGGTAAATTAAGGTGAAATATAGGCATTTCTAATCCTGAATTCTTTCAAAAGATTATATTAAATTAAAAATGCTATAAAGAGTAGTTTTGCAGAACAAGGATTATGATTTTAAGATGCCAGAACTACTTTTCTTTTTCACTTTTGATTTTACTTACAAATTTCTGTACTTTCTTTATATAGCACTAGTAATAATAATCGCTTATCTATGCAGATATCACATCAATACATGCACTATAATCAGCCCCTCACATTTATTTTTTCTGTTTAAATTCAGCTCAATAGTTATAGAACTCAAAGCATGAAAAGAGGTGCAATTTTAGTTCTGTCTTTCTGATAAAGCAAGAAAGTTCTCTAGCATGTATTTTTTATAACTTTTTAAAATACTTAGCATTACAGTGAATTTAATTTTTTTCAAAGGTATAAATCTTTAAGCTTCTTTGAAAGACTAATCACTGTTTAATTTATCACCCTCACCCAGATTTTTAACCTGAGTTCTTGTGAAACCGATTTAATCTTTGATTATGGCTTGTGTAGAGTAGCCCTACAGCTCTTACAGAAGTCAAACACATTTCCTGTGGTGAAGCTGTGTCATGTTCCAGCCAGAGGGATTGTAATGACTCCTGCCCTTGCAGCCTACAGAAAGAAAGCACTTAAGCAACCTAAATTGCCAAATGAATTGCACTTTTTATTTGCTCTTAGCTGAGCACAAAATAATTTCAATGACTATGCAGATTGTTCCTGTTTAAATTCCCAGATTCACCAGTACAAGAAAAACACACACACATACCCTATCACCATCACCACCACCACCTCCAAAAAATCCCAAACAAAAAAAAAATGGGGCAGTTGAGCCTCATGTCTTGCATAGCTCTGAAGTCCACCAACACAACCATTCCATGATGGAGGAGCAGCATCTCTAGGGGTCTGGTTTTATGTTTGTTTTATGGAATGTTTTCAGGAGGTGTTCATCTCTTGATGATCTAAAGAATGTGACATTTGCCTTCTGACTCTTTGTTTATCACATAAAAATGTAGGATGCAAAACATTTATGATGTTTTCTCTTCTGCTATGATGTCAACCCTTTATTTAACTCACTCTTTGAATTTTTGTCTTTGAAATTGTTTTCAAAGGCTAAATTAACTTGCTTAAACTCAGATGTTTAGCTCTATTTAAGATATCTCTGAACATATTGTTTGTTTTGCAGTGGGTAGTTCATAGGAGCAGAAAACCTGTAGTTTTTCTACCAGCTTGAGTAGCCAGTCTCAGGTACCCAATATCATCTTAAATACTGTTAAAAACATATGCTTATGACATTTAATCTAGTCATTTTAGAACTCTTAACCAGAAGGAATCAGTTAAAAATCTCTTTCTTCTTTTGACTTAATTGGTAGAAAGAAGAGGCTGGTTTGGGCTGTGGTTAGTCTCATCCTACTGTAGGTAACTGAAATCAAATCCATTGTGCCCTTTAGAAGTCACGTTCCTTCCATTGGTCATAAAGGAGTTTGAATAACCATCATATTGAAATTGTGCTTTTCTTAAATTTGTATAGAAGATTCTCACACCAAATGTTTTACTGAATGTGGCTTTTAACATTCATAATTCATGACCAGAAATATGCATACCTGTTTGAAAATCTAGGTGAAAATTTAGCTTTAAATTGTTAAACACATGTTTAGAAGAATATCATTGCAGTTGATCTGATTCCTGATTTTCTGTGCAGAAGCAGATTCTTGCAGTTTCTGGAAGCCAAACATATATGTCTTTTTGTGGTCTGTCAGCACTCTGCTACAGTAACCAAACTGGTAGTCAAATTAGACCATCTGACAAATCCAAAGTAGATGCATGAACTAGAAAGTTTGTATTTCATGAAGTGTTTCTAAGTTAGACTCATCAAGAAGGTAATTAAATTAGGTGTCAGGAATCCACTGACAACTTGTTCCAAAATTCTCTTAAGAAAATTGATTTCTATAGTTAAAATGAAATAGGACCCTGAAAATATGTGCTTTGCTAGGGCCTGGGATTTTCTTTGTGTTTTGTGTCAATCATCACTTTTATCCCATCCAAGAAATCTCTCACTGAACTCTCCTAAACATGGTGCATCAGACACACCAACAAAACTACAAATACATAGAGCCTGTTTCAGATACACAATTTGCTTTTCCCCTATATCAGCGATACGTTCAGAAGATTTTTGACCATATTAATTTATCATCAAAGCTGCAGAATGTTTAAGACAATGAATAAGACATTAAAGTTACTGCTCACAGTATTCTGCTAAGATTTCATGCCTGTCTGTAGACCTCAACCTTTAGAATCATCTTTCCCTTTTTTTTTAATTTTAAAATTCCAAATCATTTTACTTTTAGAATACTTTATCTTCAAATATAATTTGTTTAATAGTTTATGTGAAGAAATGGCAGAGGTCCAAATACGAATCCCTGTAGCACACTGCCAAAAACTCTCATGGCTCAGAAAGGTGGAATGAGATTTAGCCTTTTCAATCTGTTTGGATTCTCTCATAGGTATGCTTAACTACTTGTAAAGGAAAATCATCCTGTTTTCTGATGTAATTAATTCTGCTGAAAACAAATATGATTTTGTAACACTGATTGCTGTTCTTGTAAATACAAAGATTGTTCACCTTGAAAACTTTCATAATATTTCCTTCCTCTTTGAATAAAATTAAGTGTATCTTTCTATAAAATTTCTCAGCAATACTATTGGCATTTTTATAACAAACTGATAAATAGTTTCAGTATATTTTATGATACATCTCAAGTGTATCCATAGATGATGTTTTAGGTGTCCCTTCCATCTTTTTTTTCATGTAAGTCAGTTAATGTGTTAAGTTAAACAATACTAAGTTTTTAAAATTTTATTTTAAGAATTTACCTCGAAATGCTGTCTGGCTTTGATCAATGTAAGTTCTTTGCTGAAAGCTTCTATTATGAAAATAATGTAAAAACAATGTTTTACTGGTTATGTGGATATTATAGTTTTTAAAAGAATCTTTTGTACTTTGCAGAACTATTGAATAATGCATGTTTGTGTAGCCATATAGCAGAGAAATTAGCTAGTTAATTTTCTCCCATGAAAAATACTTTCCCTTTTTTCAATCAACATAGAAAAACAGTAGTTTAGACCTTTACAAAAATCTCTTTTAATGCATCTTTTTTTAAAACACAGAAATTACTAACTCCATTATTCACTTCTCTAGCCTGGAATGAACTCTTGGAGGGAACAAAAAAATTACCCCTGGTCTGTGTAATTAGTGTAAAGTGGTTTAGAGTTGTAGTTGAGGTCATTTTGCTTCCAATCAAATAGTTAGCTACTGGATTGAATAATACATATTTAACTCCTTTGTAAAATCTCTTAGTGAGTTATTTATTTGATGTACAGGAAAACATGGGAGTAATTATTCAGAGAGATTAAGTGATTTTGCATGTTAAATAAACAAATCAATTCACTTCAATATTTGAATAATATAAATTTAAAACATTTTAAGAAAACACTCTCCTCAGAATTTGGATAACTCGTGCAGTAAATCAGTTGAAAGCAAACAAACAAACCAAAAAATGGTCTAAATGCACAGTGTATCCTGACCACTTTGAGCTGCTTAGCTGATGAAATATAGCTCCAGTTGACATTAAGCTGGTAGCCAGCTTTCTCTGAGCTTTGTGGTGCTGTTATGAAGTGATGAAGAATAATGACTTGAAGTGATACTTTAAAATCTGATTATACCCTTTTAACTCTTCAATATGTAAGTATGTAACATTTTGGTCAGGTTCATTTTTTGGACTTGGCAAGTGGAATTTGTTTTAATGAAAATGAAGGGGAAAGGTTGCATCTGCACCAAAATAAAAATCTAGCAGTACTGTAAATAGCTTGTTGTTGTTATTTTAACATATTAAAGGATATGGCAATTTTTCCACTGCCGAACAAAAGAATTAAGGGTGCTGCCGATGGGACTTCTGTGAGATGACACCAGTAGCTGTTCCCATGTCAGACAGAGGCACTTTCAGATGACGCCAAGACAGACCCATCGCTGGGCAAAGCTGAGCTCATCAATGACATATGTGGCACTTCTGTGATAACATATTTAAGAAAGGGTAAAACCTGCTGTGCAATAGAAGACCAAAGAGAGGAGTGGGGAAATAGAAAAGAAACAGCCCTGCAGGTACCCAGGCCAGAGAAAAAAAAATGGAGGAGGTGCCTCAAGGGAAGAGTTAAGGCTAAGCTGTAATCCTTGCAAATTGCCATGGTGAGACAGATTTTCACACTGCAGCTCATGAGGACCCCATGCCATAACACATCCATGTGCCCTGAAAGAAGCTGTAGACCAGTGAACACCCAAGCAAGAAAATAATGTTAGTAATTTACAATAAAAATAATTTCCCTAAGTCAAGTTGGTTTTGTATATAATGATAATTGTTGAATAATCTTGAATAATTGTCTTGACCCATCAGATTTCCAATGTGTTTTCTCATATTCAACTGAGGAGGTGAGTGACAGGGTAGCTTTGTTGGCACCCTGCCTCCAGTTAGGCTCAACCTGCTCCAAAGTTCTCTGTAAACAACCCATTTAATATTTGCCTCTCAATACTCACTACCAATAAACCAAAACTAACTTTAATTGGATGACTTACTGATGACTGAAATTGAGTTGAAGAACAGCTTTAATGCATTCTCTGAAAATTGCATTAACACTACAATGGTGATCTCTTCTTTAGAAACATTTCTGCCTAATAATCTGAAACTTAAAAAAAAACTGCCAAACCACACAGGAAGTCTTGTTCATAGACAAAAAATGTCTGCTGACATTTCAGAGAAGTCACTACAGACAAAGTACAAACTGCTGGTGTCACAGACATGCTTAAGGAAGATGGTGGAATTGTGCAAATATTGTGCAAATGTTGCACAGTAATACTGACAAACTGTTGCTAAGTGTTGCTTGTTAGCACTGTTTGAGACTTTTGTGCAAGAGCAAGGCAGTTAATTGTGCTTTAGGTAAGCTTTTGCTTAGAATATTAATTTATTTTCATTCCATATTTTTGATTAGAATTTTAACCATTATGTCCTCTAGATTAATAGTAAATATTCTATATTTTTCAGAAAAAAATTCGGTGTGAGAAGTAGAGATTTGTAAAAAAACGTATTATGGGAAAAGACTGATTAAAATGAGATACAGAATTAGATCATAGTTCTATTGACTGTAGAGTTCAAAGGGATGCTTTTAGATCAGTTTGCAAAATGAAAGTTTGCACATGTAAACAATGTCACTCTGTTTCTTTGCTATTCAGATTTATTACAGTTCATAAGCCTAAAATTAAATTAAACCAAATGTAGTCTACTGCAAACTCAGGACAGCTTAATGTGACTTTTCTTTTCTGGAAAAGGCCATAACTCTGTATTTTCTGTAGTTCTCATTTCTTGTGTGATGAGAAATAATGCAGTACTTTGTTGTAGGGTTTTGGTTAATTCTCGACTTCAAAATTCTTGACTTGTTTCAACATTGGTTTTGAACTGTCAATATAACACATTCCCCAGATTCTTTTGTTGATAAAAGTCTAAGGATCATTTCTGCAATCAAAAGTGGAGAAAGAGAGATAAACCAATACAAAATTATCATACAATGTACGATAGTTACTTCTGGAAGTATGAGATTTTTTAAATCACTTTTGAGGTCATCCTATATAATAATGACCAAAACAATATTATGCATTTTTTTTCACTTTGTGTTAGAATCACACAGGATGGAAAAATAGCTAATTTTGTTTCACGGTGGTGATAGAATAGAAAAAATGTCTCTTTTCTGGTTCTGTCTTACATATTACACCCTGTGATTCCCAATGGGCTGCCTTGGAGCAAGTAAACGGCAAATAGAGAACAGCTGAGGCAGCAACAACTTATTTATTACAAAAATGACTGAGGGCACCTCAAGTTGTGCAGCAGTGTGTTCCCAACACATTAAAAGGCCAGTGTCTGATTCAGCAAGACATATCATGGACACATTTGTAAGCATGGCTTTGGTTGTTTAACCAAGTCAAGGTCATATACTTAAGGGCTGAGACCTTCAGATGGATGATGTCTAATTGAGATGCACTTAACTATACAGTCTTTCTTGCTTAAAGCAGACTGGTGGGTTGACAAAACAAGATCAAGGGAGAGCAGTGTTTTAGTATTATTATAATTCTGTATTATTATAGTACAGAGTTTGGCAAAAACAGAAAGCTCCACCCATTACTGAATCTCTTTTAACTCTCCTGGAAAGAAGGAGCTTTTACTCTTTAATGAATAGGAAAGTGACAAAGGTACATGTCTGTGAGGGTGGCTTCTTCTCCAGGATAATTGAAGCTTCCAGGAGCTTTCTTCTCTTGAGTGACTTTGGACCACCCAAAAAATAGACTTATGAGTAATGATTACTAGTCAAATATGACTCTGAAATAGATTTTTTTAAGGATTAATCATTAAAAGATGATTAACATAAAATGGGATTAATATTCCCTCAAATTCCTCAAACTGCCTTTTTTGTAGGCATATCACTCATACTGTACTTTACAGGATAAGAACTCCAGTCTGATGTTTTGCATCCATGTACATACCTCCCTTACAGCAGCATGGGAGAAAGCACTGAATAAATCATCAGACAGGCTGAGCAAGAGTTTAAAATCAGTTCCCACAGCCCTTGGGAATCCATGGGACAGTGGAAAACATTAATATTTAACTGTTCCAGTGTATATCAACAACAGAATTTTTACTGAATTCTTTCCTACTACTTTTGTGCTCCAGTCATATACAAGATGAAATGTATGCTTTTTCTCAGCAGTTATTGCATTTGGAATTAATTTTATTTATCTTAACATACCTAAGGCTACCCATTTTGTCCTTATCATTCTCTTAGCTCCCTCTGTCTGTAAGAGAGGTGAAAGATAGCTGGGTCTTCCCAAGCTTCCTTAATCCCCACAAACACCCTCTCTCTTGGGATTGTCTCTGATGTGATTTGTCCTAAGATAAGAACACGAGGTGGAAATTTCAGGAGGAACTGACTAGATGCTCACATCATGAATGCATTCCAGAGACAGGTTAGCTGTGATGATTTCAATTCAATTTGATACACATTGGCCTGCAAAAGGGTATAACATGCTGCAGGAGACTGGGCCAACCAGGCAAATTGGTCTCCAGAGGTGGCAGGCAGCTTCTATCTAAGCAGATTGCCTCCTTCCCTGACAGAGATGCTTGCAGGGTACATCCAGCCCAAAGATGGGGAATACTCACTTTTGGACATGTGAGTAAAAGCACTAAGATTTGGTCCCATGCAGAGATAAAATCCTAAAGTAGCCAGGGATGTGCTTTGCTGCTTTGTAACTGTGAATTCTGTGAAGCTGAAGACTGAAAAGCTGGATTTTTCTAGTGAAACCTGCTTATCTTATATACTTATTAATAGTATTTAGATATTTTATTGCAAAAGATCTAATCATAATCATCCATATAAACAGAGCCATATTTCTCATGCCTGACTGAGAGTTTTAGCTCTGCTACACAGTACTGGATATGAAAAGGACATTTGCTGGAAGTATTTTCTTTCTACGCTATCTGTGGAAGAAGACTGGCCTAAGCTAAAAAAGCATGTTTCTGTGGACCCATAGGTGCTACACACTTGAATTTTGGTGATTTCTTAGTGAGATTTTCCTTTGTGATCTTAGAACACCAGTATTAGCTCAGTGGGTTAAATTGTACATGAAAGTCTTAATTCCATACCTGTATGTATGACAGTTTTTTTCTGGAGATATTATGCAAATTGGATATATTTATGGCATCATGAAGAAGACAAATTGTAAGGGTTGAAGATTCTGAAAATCCAAATGACCAACTTACAATCCACAACAATCTACTTGGGACATTACTACAAAATCTAATATATATATTAAGAAGATAAATTGAGAAATGGACTTCAGATACATAATGTTTAAAAACTTCAAAAATATACATAAATGCTTTATATACAATAT
The DNA here is from genome assembly GCF_000277835.1 of Geospiza fortis. NCBI lineage: Eukaryota > Metazoa > Chordata > Aves > Passeriformes > Thraupidae > Geospiza > Geospiza fortis. The sequence goes on along the minus strand of NW_005054407.1, from coordinate 1,256,198 downwards.
ATTTTCTTTTTATATGCAAAAGTTTCTATTTTTATCATGTTTTATAAAAGAGTAGAAATATTTAATAAAAATTAGTGAAGATATTAAGTGCTATTAAGTCATGACCTTGTGTTGGCATGGATAAGGCATCAAGGTGCTAATAAAATGATCTAAATAAGAGGATATATATGCAACTAACAGTTTTAATGATCCTTAACATCTGGAGAGAAAATATCTGCATCTTCATTGGAGGGTGGTCTATCGATCAAGTTTATCTTGATCAAAACTACAGATCTAAATAGAAAACACTGACTAAATTTTCCAAGCTGACTGAGAAAGAAATATTTCATAGGAGAATTATCTATTAATCAATTAATAATTTGTTTTATTTCTTTATTTAAGTATTTTTGTTAAATTACAGTAGTTCTTTCCTAGACTTTTACTTCTGTGGCTGTTAACCAAAGTGTTAATGTGTATGCATCACATAAATACAGGGAAAAGTGAGTATCAGGTACCTTTTCCAACCTATCCATCAATGGTCTAATATAATCTTTATTTGAAACTTACAAAAAGTAAGTCTGCAGCAATCAGGCAAAGAAGTACTTCCCGAAGGCCCCTTTTCTTTGGGTGAAATTAATTCTACACATAGTACCAAGGTCTTACTTAATTCCTGAAACAAGACCTAAATTGGACAATTGTGTAAATTAGGATTGGATCTGATTAACTAAAGATTACTGAGTTATCTCATTGTTAGCTTTTAAGATATGCTCTCCTTCCCTTTTGGGCTTACATTTGTTCATGTAAAAGCATAAATAAGGGGGGGGTTAGTTTGTTTATTTGTTTTACAGAAGAAGCCCAAGCAATAGCAATAGTATTAGAATTACACCATCACCTAAATTGCATTTAGGTTTCTCAGCTTCTAAAACCTGTGATTGTTGGTTGTGCTAATACTGTGCACTCATTTAAAGTCCCATATAAATAAAAATTTTTATAAATTTTAAAGCAGAAGTTACTGATCATCTCTTGGTTTTCTATTGTCTTATCTGTCCTCCATCTCACGGTTTATGCTTGAAGCTATCTAGGGCAGGAATTGCTTTATACAGCTCCTAACACAAATGGTGGTGTGATCTGTGCTTTGAGGTGCAAGTGAGATGAAGATGCAGTTCTTTTGTGTTGATAGTTGGGAGACAGTGAGGAATGAATTTCCTGCATTTTTCCCTCATGTTTCTGAATTTATGATAATATCTAGGTATGATTGAACTATAAAGAGACATATTGTCAGTCTACATATCTTATGAATTCAAGGCACTATAGGACCCCTTTTCTCAGAAGCTGAGGATGAAATGGATCCTAAAATCAGATTTTTCATATGTATCCCTCTGTTTTCTATTTTTCCCCAAGAAAGGTTGATACAGATTACTCTTTTTCTCCCCAGTGGGATTATTAAATGCCTTCCCACATGTATTATATATTATCTTCTAGAGCTATAAATTAAATATTTCTACAGCCTATAAACTCGCATTTAAATTGCCTTTGTCTTACTTGCCTAAAATACTAAAATAAGCTAGCCATATTTCCATGCTATTATTTTTATTTTACTAGTATATTCTATAGGAGATTTATGGATAAAATATTTGAATCTACAAACATGATTGAAAAGTATGTTCAATTTTGAGTTTGCAAGTGTTGTTTACTTTTTGACATATAGCCTGTGGAATATCCAGTCCTAAAGACAAAATGGATTGCTGCTGAATCAGAAAACCACATTTTTCTTTCAGTCTCTTTGTTTTTTCTTTATCACAAACTCAAATTGCTTTTTAAAATCATCTATCCTTTAGTTTCTGTAGGAAAGGTAATTATTATTATCTAATAAGGACAATCTCATGGATTAAAAAAAAACCACAAAACAAATCAGGAAAATAAATCAAGAAAATAATAACTATGCTGAATAGTATTTGAGTATATTATACTGAAGACCTTCAAAAGCCTTTGCACGCCTCATTTTTCTTTCTCAGAGTGGATATGCTGGTGAATATCTGTTTTTTCTTCCATAAAAGTTTAATTTTCTTTGGAAGCTTGGCTTAGTTTTCCCCAGTTGGCCTTACTTCACAGTTTTTAGCTCGTTTAGCAATCTCATATGTAAGCTCTCTCCTGTAAGGAAAGCCTAAAAATTGGGGTTTTTCAGACTGGAGAAGTCTTACTGTTACATCTCATCATTAACTATAGCACATAGGCCTAGTGTAGATTTTACATAAGCCTATTGTAGAGAGCTAGCTGGTTTAGGATGGAAATACATTTTAGGTTCATGTAAATGGTACTAATGTAGGTAGGTCAATAGACCTCTGCATAGAGCTCCCTATTTTTGTTTTGGTTTGATACATAACGTCTTATCAGTGACAGATAAAAACAATTCTTTGTACTCTACCAAACGTATTCTTTCTTATTCATGGACATTCTTATTTTCTACCTAATTCAGTACTATCACTGCTATTAAATTCCAGTGTTTAGTTCTTAGCATCTTACTTTTAGCCAAATGGTAGTAACAATAGAAAAACAATATATCTCCACCTTTATCTTGGGCATTAGATGTTTACCCATTTCTTCATCTTCCTATGGGAAAATAAAATAATGATTACAAGAATATTACTAAGTTAATTTAAAACAATAAAGACTTAAAACAGTGGGAGAAGGAAAATAAAGAGCCTATGTGTCAGCATGCTGATTTAAGATTTGAGTAAACTCAAACAGGATGTTAGGAAATAAAGATCAGTTAAGCATATTATAGCATTAAACAATAAGATCATTAATGTGTGCTTGAAACACATAGCAGTGACAGAACTTCATGAAACAGAAAAGATTTCCTTGAATTTAAATTGCATTTAATGAAATTTTGGAAATCAAGAGAAGAATTACAATAATGAAAAAAACCAAGATAAATTATTTTAGGAGCTATGTGGCCATTAGATCTGTTTCTTGGCATTAGACTTTGAATATTAGGAAGAATTTCATTAAATATTGGAACAGACTTCCTAGAAAGGTGGTTGATGCCTCAGGCCTGTCAGTGTTTAAAAGGCATTTGGACAACATCCTTAATAACATGATTTAAATTGACCAGCCTAGAATTGGTCAGGAAGTTAGACTTGACAGGCAGTTTTGGTTCCTTTCAACCAAAATAGTTCTATTCTATTCTATTCTATTTGGAATGGGGGGGGTG
>NW_005054407.1:1230096-1252971 GCF_000277835.1 Geospiza fortis | reverse complement strand
CAGTTCCTTTCAGAACATATAAACTGACTATTTTAAAGTAATGTCAATATCAATCAGCAACTTTCTGCAGATATAGATATTTCAGCTATATCTATAGATATAGATATTCTTTCAGCTCTATAGATATTTGTTTCTGGGTTACAGACATTGTGGCCCTCTTTTGAGAAAATATTTAAAGCTGAGTTGAGGGGGTTTATCAGATTGTTGAAGCACTGGGTTTTATCAGAAAATAGAGGTTTTAGGGAACAATGTGAGAAGCATGGGTTTTAGAAATGTTTTAGTAATAGACGATACTAGAAGTATTAGAAATAATAGAAGTAATTCTAATAATAGAAATTGCTGTTGGTTCATCATTTCCCTATGACATGATGAACCAAGAGATACAATCTAATTCTTCTGTCCTAGAGAACTGGCTCAGTGCTTCACAGCAGCTATTCCTGATTTATACAGATATCAATAAATTATGAATCAAGTCATGACACAAAATAATGTGTGAAATAGTTGGGAAAAGATCATTTGCAACAATCTATTCTTACAAACGAAAGGCAGCATTCCCTAGAGAAACTAAATACATGTGGTAATTTTGGAAATTTGGTCAGAAAAGAAGGATGCTATCATTGAAATTTTTCCCCCTGCTTTAGGAGCCTTATGGCAGCAGGGCTATTGTTTCTGGTGATTGATATCACACACATGTCAGACAGAAGTAGCATGATAGTTATGGATCTATTCTCTTGTTCACACACTGATATTAGAAACTGCAGGGGAAATAAAAAGAAAAATACAATGTGTCATTTTCCTCCTTGACCAGATTTAAAAGTCTGTGAAAGAGCCCAAGAGCTGACATATGGTGTTGAGAAACATTTCTTCTTCTTTTTCTAAGTATTCAATTACTATCCAAATACTGTTTCCAAAACTTTCATAGTGTCATAACTTCTTATTTCCATGGAAAGTATGAGTCAAACACTTCCTAATCTTATATCAAAGAAGGATATCAAATTCAAAATGGAAACTGATGACACTTGACATAAGCCTGCATTCAGCATAAGTGAAATTTCAATTATTTTAATAATTTTTGAAGAATATTCACATACTTTTCTAGTGTCTGTCCCTGCCTTGTGAAAAAGCCCTTTTCTTTACAACTGTAATTTCAAAAAGGCCCTTTTTTAAATATCCATACTTCTCAAGAGAAAGGTTCTTTCTTAAGTACGTCTTGCATTAAAAAGCCCTTTTCCTGGTAACTACACTTGTAAGTAAAGAGAAGGCTAAAAAATTCAGTGAAACAGTAGCACCAACAGAACACCTAACAGAAGTCACATTCATCTCACACTTTTAGATGGATAATTCCATATTTTAAAATTTTCATGCATTACTGAGGCAAATATTAATTGATTCAACCAACATCTCGACTGTGCATTCATCCTCAAAGAGGTAGATTGGAAAATGATTGAGATTAATTCCCTGGAAGATTACAGAATGTAGCAACTCTACTTTCTAGCTCCCAAGGAACAAGCCTTACATTAAATGGTTATACAAGTTGCTGGAAGTCAATCTTGTGACTAAACTATGTGTGAGTAATAAAAATGTTTAAAAAACTAACTAACAGGCCGAAGCAAAACAAAAATGAAAGACAAACTAAAAAACCCCACCAAAACAAAACAAGAAAAAAAGACCCCCCGCCTAAAATTTTGACTGCTTTTCAGATGGAAATAGTATGTAAGAATTATATGGATGGGAAGATTCTGAGATAGCTAGAGAAAACAGAATTTGGCCTTTAATACCAGTAAATATTACATATGAATTATTGATTTGAATCTAAAATAATGAATCCAGTTTTCAGCAGGCATATTTCCATTTCACTGGAAAAGATTACATAAGAACTGATCACAAAATTGTAAGAATTAGAGGTTATTAAGATATAACTAAATTAATCTTTCTCAGTTACTGCAAAATAATTCTATATTCTTTTCTAGAAAAAAAATCTTTCCAATGTTTCCTACTCTTTTTAGAAAATAATTACATGTTCCTGATTCTGATAACCACAATTTCACTGTCAAGCCAAAATTACTAGAATACATACAATATTTACATCAGGATGTTAGAACTGTGTACATTTCTCCTAATGTACACACACTAATAAAAATCTGTCCTATTACTACTGAGTATACTAGAATTTCAGAGTGCTTCAATTATTTTTTTCTTAATGAGTTCTGTTTCCTCTTTTCTGCTAAAAATCGGTGCAGTGACTTTAGAGATATTTCTACTGCCATAGTAATTTAACATTTCAAGACTTCCTGACATATTGTCTTGCTACTTTGAGTCTGTTTTATTTACCTTTTTTTCTTTTTGTAAATCAAGATTATCAGGGCAGCCAGTCATTTCTTGCTATTCAATTTACCAATGCTTTTAGTATAATTAAATTACTATTTGATTTATGTGTGCTTTGAACATTAGACAATTAAATGGTCTGGAAAGTAAACTGATACCACTGATTTAAAGGTGAAATTTTGTTTAGATAAAACCATCAATAGTACTGGAAATGGCTCAGCAAGTTGCACAGGGGAACATCATAAATGTCAGCATTCTGAAATTAGATATAAGAAACTACCTGAAATAGTCATGCCATGTCAAAGTGAAATGTTTCACAGTGTTCCCTTATTGCCCAGAAGTTTCTCATGAAAGACCATAAATATTTTAAGACATCATTTTCGATGAGGTAGCTTAAATGTACATCAGATGATGGTATTTGATAGCAGGACCAAGGCACATTGTTCAGAGAGTTTATCAACAGAACTATCAACTGAAAAATCAAAAGTTCAATCAAAATATTTCTGATTATTATATACACTTCAAAATAGCTCCTTATTTAGTTGAGATAGACATGGTACCGTTCATGACAGATGTACTTCAAATATAGTTTAAAATATTCAGAATTTTTCCTCTAATAACTTCAAGGTTTTAGCAGTCTTTCCACATGACAGCATCCAGAGCTGTAGAAATAAAGAATAATTTTTTAAAAAAGCTGGATTGTAGTATTTTTGGACAGTTGGTGTGGTTCTTTTGTCTTTTTTTTTTTTGTTGTTGTTGTTTTGTTTTGTTTTGTTTTGTTTTGAGTTTGTTGTTTGTTTGCTTTTTTGTTTTGTTTTGGTTTTTGGTTTTTTGTTTTTTAAAAAACATTACTAGATTGTATGAAACAGCAGAAATAGCACACCATTTTTTTGCTTTGTTTTGGGAATGTGGGTATGTTTGTGCATGCATGTGTGTGCAAGTGTGGGAGAAAAGTGGGAGAAAGATGTGACAAGTTGTATCACCAGGGGGCTTTTTCTTCTCCAATCTCCATAGTGACTGACAGCTAGTTATTTCAACAGATCCAAAGGAGCACTGGTCTTCACAAGTTTAATATATCTCACACATCAGGGGAGGCATTTTACTGTGCGTATGGCAGCTCTGACGATTCCTTGAGATACTATTCTGTTGAGAACAGACCACTTTTAATGCATGCAATGCCAGACAAAAATAGCTCTGTAGCCCAGTTTTTAATATACTTGATTCTCAGACAACAAAAATAATCCCTAATATACTGGCTACTATGTGAAAACCAGATTGTGACTTCCACAAGTGTTTTCTTGGTTTGAAATTGAAAACTTAGAAAGAAAAATCACTTCCTATTTATTGACTGAAGATTTTTTGTTACTGAAAAAAACCCACCTTGAACTTTTTGTGTGCTACTTAGAGTTATTCAGAGATGTTACAGTCCTGAAGTCTCTAAGAATGCTGTCTTTATTTATATTCACATCTATATGCTATTCTGTGATTTGAATAAAAGCAATAGAATTAAAAAAAGAAACTAATCATTCTTCTCCTGAAAGAAATTTAAGACCCCTTCATGCCTTTAGTTGAAAGTTAAATGTTCAGGTTCAATTAAAAAAATAATTTTATTTGCAGAATGAATCTACTGAGAACAGTCTACTTAATATGATTTTATGCACTGAACTACTCTAGTTTAAAGTAAGAAGGAATTGAACTCATGCATTAAGTTTAGACCATCACTACATGAAGTGAATTATCTCATAAAGACTCAAATAAAGTCATTCTGGATTTATGACTGAGCAGATCACACAGATCTGAACAAAGAATTTACACTGTGATTAGTATAAAGCACACTTCTCACTTACAGTGAAATATAGTGAATAAAAGTCTGTAATCACAAAACCCCATACAGCTCATGGTACACAGATCTGAAAGTTTCAGAATATAGTAAGAATTTACAAACCACTTTTACTTCAGAGCAGTTTCATTTCTAACTATACATTGCCTAGAGTACCACTACTTAGAACACTGGGAAAGCCTGAGTCACTATAGGTCTGCAATTTTAATAGGATCAGATTTTCTTTTCATTTTGCAATGACTGACTTGCAAAGGGACTGTGAATAAGAATGTTTTAGGACAGCCAGAAAAAAAAAGCAAACTGCTATATTCATCTAAGAGAGAAAGAACACATTTTCTGATGCTTTTTTAGAACCTCTATTCAAAACAATTCAGCATTCATTAATCCATGCAATGCAACAGGCCCAACTGACATAGAAGAACAGAAAGCTCAAGCTATATGTGATATGTCAATCAACCATAAAGTGTAGAGTTGAGAGGAAAATTACTTTCTTAATTAAAACTAATTAGACAGTCAAATCTATAAATAAAGCAGCTTTTATAGAGGAAATAACCTGATAATTGTAAAGAAAAAAATTCCAACGTAATGATAATGAAAAGTTCAGAGGGGTGGTACACTTTGAAATACTTTGAAACATATATGCAATTCCTGTTACAGATGGAAAGCTTTATAATCATCAAAAGTGTCATAGAAAGATGCAATATGCAGTGAAGCCTTGATGTTCTATTAATCTCAGAAAAGATGTAGAAGAGCATTTTTCAGCATACTGGTAACACTTTGTAATAATGATCTGAATTGTAATACCACATTTTCCAAATGCCCTGAATCATTCTGCTGGTTGGGTCAATTTTCCTACATAAGCTGCTGTATGTGTAATATTAAAAGATGGATACAAATCTCTGGGTGTAATTGCATATACAATATTTGTTTGTTTATGTAAACTTTGACATCTGAAATTGTACATAATTTCTATATACAAAAGTTGGCATATAGGTTGTATAACCAAAAATATGAGCACAAAATTGTCAACACTTTTTTTTTCATCCAAATTATCATCCATATGCCTGATATATTTTCCTTTTATCTTCCTCCAGGCTTCAGGCTAAATTTGGTTCTGCTTGGCAGATACCAATAAATGTGTGAAAGCAATAGAAATATTGTGTAATAACGACAAGAGAACAAAGCTATTGAAATAGCTATCTGGAGCATTCTTCCAGAGAATAAAGGATCCTTAATCAGGATATTGCTTTGCTAGAGATCATATATTTTGTCTTTAAATGCAGGTCATCATGGAATAATTTCGACATTCAGTGCTAAAATATCTTAATAGATGCATTTATGTTAAAAAAAAAAAAAAAAACAAAACCAAACTAAATCAAAAAGCTCCTCTTAAAAGACAGATCTGATCCTGGCAGAATGAAAAGCTCAGAAACACCTTTGCATCTGACTACAACTAAAAATACTAAAATTACTTGCATTTCCTCAGCATGATAATGCAGGTATTGTTTTCTAAAGAATCTGTAGTAGTGAAATTATTGTTATGAAGCATCATCTCTGGTGTTTAATTACTAATATCTGCTTATATGAGGTAAACCTATGGGAAAATATTACTCCTCACAGTATTATTACTATTATTATATGGCTGTTGGGGTTTGGGGTCATTCTACATTATATGTAGCTATGCTGAAATAAGGCCCTTCAGAATCTGAACTCCATTATGCTTTGAAATTTTATGTCTGCTGCATGTGACCTCTGTGTCAGTTGTTTTGAACCATGTTTTATGCTAAATAAGTGTCAATAGCCCCAGTTAGGTTTCTCAGATGTAGAACATAAACTTAATTTAAAGGTATTTTTTCACTGCTCTGAAGTGCCTAACCTGAAGAAGCAGACTAATGCACCCTAGACACATCCTTTGCACAACCTTTTACTTAGTCTGATCTAAATCAGGAGCAGACACAAACATCAACTGAGTTCACCAGTGTAAGACAAGTGGAGAAATCAAGGCCACAGCTTGCATACAAATCTTCACAGGAAATCATTATGCAAATCATTTGTAGATTACACAACCTGGACATTAAGGGTTTTTTAGCATAAAAAGTTTAAGCCACTATTTTGTTACAAACCTAGAAGACAAAACAGTGTGGAAACCTATACATGGGTGGTTTTTTTTGATTGTGCATATATATACATATATACACACATATATATACACATATATATATATATATTCATATATATATGTACAGACAGAAGTTAAAACATACTCATGGCTAATCACATTTTGATTTAAGTAAAACAAGTTATTATAGTTACAGGAGTTACACATACAGGACTAACACTTTGTTTAAGAAGAATAGTCAGTGTTACTGCTAATTCAGTTTCTTCTTGGTTATGTCCATCCTCTAATCCATCCTGAAAATCAGTGGTCACTGTGTCTAAACTTAATAATCATATAGTTTATAAGTGTACTAAGTTGAAGATGTCTCTAAAGTCACTAGGCATACAATTATAAATGCATTTCCCATCTCAGCCATTTCGGCAGGTCTTCAGCACGTCTGCTTGTCGTCTCTCTTTAACCCTACCTGAAATGTTTTCTTAAGCATGAGAGCTTCTCCTTGCTGCTGTGATGCCCAGTCCCAGCCAATCTTTAACTGAGGGCAAAGGAGTGGGCAACAAGGAGCAGAACCCTTGTGATTCAGTGCATGCCACGATGAAAGGTACCTGATGTAGCAAACCTTCTTTGAGAGGGAGGAGGATAGACAGCCGGGAGAGGAAGATAGAAGGAAATGCCATCTCAGGCTTCTGAAACCTTGAAAGAAATGAACACCCTGCTGATGTCTTTAATAGTTTATAACAACAGCTGTCTTCCACTTGTGAATGTTTCCTATGATGTGGCACCTCCTCATATGACATTCTTCAGCTCCAGCTACCTCTTGTATTGCTTCACGCCTCACTGCACCACAGGAGGCATCATATTGCAAAAAATTCTTCTCCTGTGAAGTGCCTGAGCACCACAGGAATAGTTTTTCTCTGTCAGAATGAAAAGAGTCTTCATTGCATATTTCAGGTTTGGGATTTTTTTTTGGTTGTTTGTTTTTGCTGTTTTTTTCCTTTGTTTTGTTTGTTTTTGCCCAAAAATATACCAGTAACCATGAAAACTATCTGACATTAGTAAACGTAAACTAACACTGTAACAGAAATTAGTTAAATTGCCACATATATTACGATGGCACTTTGCTGCATAATTTAGATCTAATGTGCTTTTAAGTACCTGAGACTTTTATATACATATATGAGCATACATAGATATCATGTACACCAATGATGCTGTTTAAATGAAAATGAAAACTATAAAGAGAAATATATGTGTCTATAATTATAAAGTTATGTATATATGATGTTAGCTGATATTTCTAATGCTGGATTTAATACTGCAAATACAAATATTATCAATCTAAAGACAGTCTTTGGATTACTCTGTTAAGTATCTCACTGCATTTCAGAGGTATTTTTTGATATTTGCTTTCTTTACTGTTCATTGAAGGATAACGTACAAAGTGTTAGAAATACATGAACCAATTTTATGATCTCAGAAGCTCCACTGACTACTGAGTAGATATTTTTCCCACTTGATCAAACAATCAAAAATTGAAAACTCAGTCCTGCAAATACTTAGACATATTAAGAATTTTACATCCATAAGTAGCTCCCGGTGATATTTTTAAATTTCTGGAAGTTAAATATTTCAGAGCATGCAAATATAAATATGAGCAATATATTAACTATTAAAAGCTTTATTTTTGCTATAAATATGCTCTTTAATTATACTTTCTATTTGACAATAACCCATTTAAAAACATTCTATTAAAAACACTGCTTGGCCTTTTCTGAGTATGGTGTTTTAAAGATTTATTAAAACAAATCTTAAAGGATTATTTAATTATTAATTATATAAATTATTTTGAACTCTCAACAACATAATGCATTGGTAAAAAAATCCATTGCTATAGGTTGCAATTATGAGATGACTGTGCATGAAAGTGTGTTTTTTATAATACTTTATAATTTTATAATTACTCTGGTATATTAATTAAATTTTAGAGTATAAAGCAGGGCATTCTGTAAGATAGCATTCAGCTGTTTCCAACAGTCTAGATCAACCATTTATTTATGACAGATTATGTCGGGGTTTTTTGGTTTTTTGGTTTTTTTTTTCAAAATTGGTGATACATCCTCAAATTTTGAGGTTTTTGGCAAAGGCTTTAGTAAAACTAGATCAGTTGAATGGCTTTCTTTTTATTTCAGTCAAACTCATGTTTTGTTTGTCAGGAAGACTTTTATTTAACAAATTCTAAAAGATATTTGAAAAATAGTACTTTCCCAGGAAATTGATGTGGGTTTATTTTTATATTGAGTATGTCCAGAAAAAAAAGGAAAAAAAAAAGAGGTATATTCACCTCACTTTCTAATACAAAGTTGATATTTCCTATAATGGTTACAGATATGCCAATGAAAACATGTTTAATGGAAATTAGTGAAAAGTATTGTAGCACCCAGTAAAGTTTTACAAAATATTTATTAGTGAAGAAATACAATGCAAAAGATTTCAAAGGTCGGATCCTACAATGCTTTGCTGAGCAAGGTGGAAGTCAGAAAAGAATGCAGAATCTGACACTAGCTAATTTATTTCTGCTATGAGATGGATGTGTGTGCTCTGTATTGCATCAGTCATTTAGGCCCAGATACTTAACAGCATAGAACTTAATCATAAATTTTCTTTTTAGTAACTGTCATCTAGCCCTTTACTTATTTTATATACATGTATTAAATAATTTGAAGTTTTCAGAAGACATTGAAAACTCCTTTGCTTAGCAAAAGTGCACAGAATTCTTTGGGTGTTTGGCCTGCCTAAGGACTGCAAAAACAGGCCTTAGGGAAGATCTAATACGAAACCTATTAAGTGACCATGAGATCACACACTAATCCTACCCCTAGGACAAAATCTAATCCTATCTTTTGACTGAAGTGCTAAATTCCTCCTGGCCTGTCATCAGCACTTGCATAATTACTTCTTTCTTGGTTTTGTAAATGTCCAAAAGAGACTGTGCAGTATCAAGCTTAATATATCAGTAGCTCCAAGTCCAGGCACCAGATTTCACATCCTTAACTATTTCATTGGCTTTTTTCTTACACGCATCAGTGACTCATTCTTTGTGAAGATGGTTTAGTCCCTAATTTAACTCATTATGTCAAATTATTATACTGTAACCTATGACTATGACATAGTAATGACTTAATTAGAAGTATTAAATATGTAATACCTTTATTGAAAACACATACAAAAGAAAACAAAACTAATTGGCTGTTAACTTCAGTGGTTCCTTTCCATACCTGTCTGTAGCTTTCTGAAACTGTTCTGCCAATTGGTTTTTTACTTATGTCAAATTCTCATGGCAGAAGATGTGAGATTTCTAGCCAGAAAAGCAAGTAAGTAAACATGGCACTTGCTCACTCCACATAGATTTAGTAATTTGCATATTTCAAGGTTCTAACTGTTAGAAAAGTTTGTAAATGTCTGTGTTTCTAGTAGAAGATGACATTTTGATCTACTGATGAATTACATTCTAAGAGTGCCCTCTTCCATGTATTCAAAACTCCTTGTAAGCCACATCTATGTAACAGATGCATACAATATCCTGTTATATCTTTGGAAACCCCTTTTACAAACTACCTTATAAACTTTGTGTTCAGGGATGATCAAGGGTACACTTTAAATATTTTATGCAGGTACAGCATGAAAAGGACAATATTATTTTAAAAAGTGGTATTACATATGTTTTGGGTTCTGTTTTGTGGGTTTTGTTTTGTTTTCGGGCCTTTTTGGTGTCTGTTTGGGTTTTTTGCTGGATTGGTTTTTGTGGGTTTTTTTTGTCTTGTTTTGTTTTGGGTTTTTTTTTTGTTGTTGTTGTTGTTTTAATAAGGTAAATATATTATTCAAATGAGCAATACAAAGAATTTCTGTCTGGTCAATAAGGCAAAGAAATCATCTTCTGTGATTTCACTGGCAGATTTAGTAAATATTTACTGAATAAGACTAGAAGGATTCAGTAAGAATAGATTTGAATTTATTTAGCCCTGTAGTCTCAAACCCTTTTTTTTTTGAATGTACAGCATGTGCATTCCTCTGATTCAGAGACTTCAGCAGCTACATATTCTACTAGATAATTTCTGATGGTTAGTTATTCTTTGAGCTGCTTATTTTTCAGTCCCATCTGAAAGTCCATAACTAGAGACAAACAAAACAGTTCAAGAGCTAATTTTTCCTCTTTGTGAAATAGCAATAATTTAAAAATGTTAAATAATAGAATTATTTTCTCATTCACCAATATAAATGATTGAGAAAAAAGTGCTGAACAAAAAAAAAAATCAGGCCTTTTCATAGTATTACAAATACCTGCATTAGTTCTGATGTTTTGGGTTTTTTTTTTTTTTTGGATCTATGTATGCTCTTTAATGTTTTTGTAGCTGAAAAATTTTATATGAAAGGTCCCTATATTAAAAATAAATAAAAATATCAGAATATGTGGTATAATCCTTAATTTCAACTGGAATTTCAGGTATGCAAACATCAAATCTTGTCCTCTACATATCACAGCAATCAGCTCAATATATAAATTGAACAAATATGGAAACATACAGAAAATACTGATAGTAATATCAGGCTTTCTCAGGTAGAAATTAAAAACTAATCAGGAAAAAGATAAAATAACTATAGAAGATTACTTGTATGACTACGTTATATTTTTCTGATTTTAATTATTACACCAAATCCATGCACATCTGAGCTCCCAAATATGTGTACGCAATATATTAATAATGAAAGTGATATCAGTGATTAGATTTACTGGAACTAATGTTCAGATCCTCAGGAAAAAAAATTAGAAAAATCTGTTTGGCTGAAGACTCAAACAGAAATCTTTACCAAAATCAGTATTATTAAGACTAATATTAATTTGGACCATGTACCCCTTTAAAATCATATTTTCTTTTTCAAATTTGCAATCTGTATAAGATAATATTCACTTCCTGTCTTAAACCACTGGGAGTATTGCTGTGTAAGTTGAACAGTTACACATTTCAGTGGCAGAAGTGATGTTTGAATGCAGCTTTTATTAGCCTCCTAAGTGCCCAGTGCTGTTCCCATTGGCAGTGCTCCCATTGACTTCAATCAGGGCAGGAACGGGCCCTAATTTTGTAAGGCACTTTAGGATCCTTTGGGAAGAAAGGTGTTAGAAGAATACAAGCCATAATTATCAAATAGTTGTCAACAAAGTACTCTCACAAATATCTCCCATGTTCACAGAACATTACATTTTAATTTTATGTTTCAGTTTGCTGTAGCAATTTTTACTCTGCTACTGGATTATTATTTGTCCAGGCTCTGGGACACCTTGTGACATCACAATTTCCAAATGTGACATGAGACTTTTGATGCCTGTGTAACAGGGAAAAAAAAGAAAAGCTAACAAAAGCAATTATTCTAAGATTAGATAAAATAAGATAGACCAAAATACCTGTCTCTCCTCTGACTGTGATGTCCTAACTACAGCTAAAACATCCTTTCTACATAAGAATCTGACATCGAGGGTTGAAAGGCTAAATCTAAAAGGATGCTTACAAGTTTAAGTTTTAGCAATATTCTCAGTATTAAATACTCTATGTTCTGTATGTTATTATTTTCACATCTCTTCATTTAGACAGTTAAATTGAAATCTTTGATTTAACTTCTGGTAACAAAAATACTCGTTTTAAGAGCCTCTGCCCTGAGAATAACTGCTTTCTTCTCAGTATTAATAAACAATTTTGACAATGTTAATCTTTTCAATATTTAATGTGCAGAGATAAACATAAATATATCATATTCTCAAATCATGAACTCACTAAAATGAGCTCCTTTTTAATCACTGTGTTCATTTAAGTTGTTTTAACATGGAGAGGTCCAAGGCCCCTTAGCAATTGTTCATTCACCTCCTAAAAACCCTGTGAGTCCCAAAAATAGATATGACCTGATTTTTTCTGAGCTAAATAAAAACAACAGCACAAATAAAAACAACTATTCTTATTGATGTGTTTGAACGACAGCTATTTAACATCTCTATAATTCATTCAAATCCTGCAATCTCCATTAAAATTTTAAAAAATCACCCTGTTTTAGAGGACAAGACAAAATGAAGACATTCAGAACCTATAGCTACTTAAATAAAAAAAATCATTAACCCTCCTAGTACCTTTCTGCCATTAGGCTTAAACATTATTATCAGTAACCTTTTCAAGCCAGCAACATTCAACTGAAAGCAAAAAGCAAGCATTTCAAAAACTAAACCAGTTTTAGCTTTGAAGGTCCTCAGGCCTTTTCAAACATATCAAAATGCTCTCTGATACACACACCTAATTGTGTATTTTCTACATGAGTAAATCCAGAAAAGACCTTTTCATAGGAAGAAAATACTTGTTACTTTGTAACAGTAATCATAATCCTAACATGTTCAGAAACACTTCTTTCTCCATTAGACAAACCAGAACTCAGATTAAGCATTGGCATAAGTTTGTATGTGTCAGACATATATTCAAATTCCAAACTTCAAATATAACAGTATGTAACCAAAAATTTCTAACAGAACCCAATGGGACAACTCACATAAATAAAATTTTCATATGTGGAAGTAGTCAGAGAATCAAAATTACTTTGGAATTTTTTCTTCATTGCTGTGTTAAAGGATTTTGTTTGGGTTGTGAAGTAATACTGAGTTTTGATTAAGGGAACATTTGTGAGGCCTTACATCAACACACAGACTTGGAGATAAGGGTACCTAACTCTAAGGCAAACATAAAATAAAACAGTTTCACTAAGTAACTTTAAATTGAAGTTACATAGTATTGATCAGACCAAAGATGGGAATTTTTTGGTATTCCACCACAGATGATTATATAGAGCAGTAAGTAATTCTCAAACTTTTAAACAGCAAATGAGGCAAAAATAACACATAATTTAACATTAAAGAAAAAGAAATCTGAGTTATTTGGACAATTGCTCATAAGATAAATACTATGAAGATAGACTGATGAGATGGGAGTTTTCTTCCTCCAAAATTAAAGCTCTGATCCTAACGAAATCTAACAAAAACTTCTTAGCAATCCAAGAAGTCTTAAGAAATATTTAATTACAGATACCACCTGGTATATAAAATATACTGGAAATTATAGAACACATTCATTGTATAAAATTATGCATGGACGAAAAAATATTACCCATCATAAACACATTCAATCATATCTCTAAAAACTGGTGAATTTAGAATCATTATCTTAACTACTTCTCATATTTTAGAAAAAAACTTTTTGCAAGAGAGTAGTAACTTTATTCTTTAGGAAAAAGTATTCTTAGGGAAGAATTAATGGATGTGTTAGTACAATATGCATTAGTAGACTCTTACCATTAAAAATTTATTAAGTAATATGTTGCACAATAAAACTGATAGATTCTACTGTTCAACATGATAATATGGCACATTGCCACTTACTTGTTGGAAGTTATTACTTGTCAGGCCAAAAAGTTAAAAACAAACATTTCAAACCAATCAGAGATTGTCAATAAGAAGATGAAGTTCACTTTATGACTTAAATCACTCTGCTGGAAACCTTCATTATATAACACTGTCTAATTATAGGACAAATCCTGTCTTTGAGACAAGGTGTATTTAAAAAAATTAACTGAAAACAAGCAAACAAAAAAATCCCAAAACAAAAAACAAACAAACAAACAAACAAAAATCTGAACAGGGTGGTGACCCAGACACACACATACATATAAATGCTTGTTTATGCAGGTTTGTGTTACAACTTTACACTAATGATGCTATAGGTAGAATTTTTTTTCGAAATTCCTACCTAAAACATAATTTTCTTTGACAACCATGAGGATTTTGCTTAAGCTGTTACACCTGCAACAAAACAGCTACAAAACCAAACACACTTCGTCACTGCCTCAGAATGTAAGAATGGAGAGAGGAGAAACATAGACCATGTGATTCTCCTTAGAAAATCAATAGCTATTTAGAAGAGTACAATATTTTTCTTTAAAAGAAATAAACACACTGAAGAACAATAGCTTAGATCCCTTTGCACACAACCGAGCTCTGTACTTAAAATAAAAAGCAGCTTTCACAGCAAAGGCAGGCAGTTTGATTCAGTAATGTGTAGGAAAAAAAGAATGACAGGGAAACATAAAATCAAAATAAAAAAATATGTAACTGTTACCTCTCTTTCAGAGAGTTAGAATGTTATTAAACATTAATGCAATAAACTTGAAGAACCCATCAATATACAATATTTAAATAATTTCCACCACCAGCATTGACTATATTGCATGATACGTTTGGATGTATGTTTGCCTTACATCCATATTTGGATGGATGTAAGGCAAAAAAATCCACCCTTAAAAGACCAAGCATAATTTAATCACTATAAAAATAAAACAACGTTAAGAAACAGCCAAAGCTGTTACTGATAGAGATGATATAACCAGCTGAGATTTGAAACACCTTTGTAGCAGGGATTTTTCTTATGCATGGTAGGCCAATAAACAGTCTCTAACAGGAAGAGAAAAAAAATACAGTGTAAAGACATTACATGCTTCCAAAAAAGTAAAATCAATGGGAGAATTTTCATTCACTTCAAAACCATCAAATATACTGATCAGGCAATTTTTCCTTTGATGCACTTTTCATCATCACTAAAAGAAGATATTTATACTTGGGAATAAATGATTCAGCAAAATATTCATTCTTTGAAAGTGGTTCAAGTTCTTTGATGTTAGTGTAGGCATTTCTTACAAATTTGAAACCAGAAAAATGTACATGATTCTTGAATTTTGAGCTTAATGTGAAGAATATTGTAATCTAGATATTTTGGTTTGTTATCAATTAGCAGATGCCATCTAACCAGATGTGCAGCACTGTACACAACTACAAATAAACTCATGTAACCACATCAGTACATCACTTATAAGGAGTTGTATGTATGGCTTAGAAAAAAATATGAGAAAACTACTTAAAAGTGGATAATTAATAAATATTAGATAAACTTAATGACATATTCAATTCAACTTAGCAAACTGCCAACCTGAAAATGCTTTTAAAGTGTTTAATGTCCCATATTTTAAAAAAGAATTTACAATGAAAAAATTGTGTCATGGCAGAAGAGTACCAATGCTGGGAACAACCCTGTTATAATTTTCAGCAGAAAGCAACTGCCACTGGGACTAAAAGCTTTCGTATAGTTGTAACTAAAAGACTGACTAGCTCACCTAAGTTCAGCATTTAGAAAGTGAACAAATCTTTGTCATTACTTGTAATAATTAATTGCATAATTAAATATCGTTATGAATTCAGTATTTTAAAACTAAATTCAGATATCTAAAAGAAAGACCTTTCTAAGAACTCTTGCCTTTGTCAAAAATACATTTGTTATGTGTCTATATATTCATTTGACTGGACAAATTAATTGCTATAGTAGTAAAGTTACAGAAAGTCAATTTCAGGCCAGTTTTGCCATGTGATATTATGCCAAATGTAAAAGGTAGACGCTGAAAATACTGGAATATTAATGCCCCTCAATCCATATTCAGCCACTTGAAAACTGGATTTGAGCCCAAACTTTTGTTCTGTGCAACTCCAATCCAAAATTTATATTACTATATTAGAAAAGTTGAAGCATTGTATGACTGGACTAATTTTCTCGTGATTACATGAATATAGCATTTATCTTCTACATATGCTCTTTCATTCCAAGCCTAAAAGCTCTCACTACTTACATGGAAATATTCTTACATCACAGTAAAGACAATTTTAATTAAAGAAATAAAGGCAGATATAAGTGTAGATGTACATATATATGTATATATGCATACTTACATATATGTACACATACACTTTCAAATATATATACATACACACACAGATATGTTTGTTTTTTAAAGTACAGATGGTAAAAAAATACAGATATTTAAAATAATAATCTAGTTGGCAATTAAACACTGTTTTCAGGAATTCATAAATCAGACTAGACTTTTACCTTTCAAGTTTGAAGAATTTAACTCAGTGCTTTTGCTCTGTTTTTGAATAAAGTTGATATGAAGTCTGACAAAAGCAATCTCATACCTTCTCCCCTTCCTCAAATATGAACATAAACTTTTTGCCACAGAAATGGTACAAAATTACCAAACGTGTTAATAATCTAGTGTTCACAAAATCAGATATACTGTTGAAATCATGAGAAAAAAATATTTTATTACATTAAATATTGAACTACACAATTATTATTTCAACCTTTTATCTTATTCCAGTCTGGACATTTTTGGAAGATCACCCAGAACCATGTCATGATATACAAATAGTAATCTTGTGTCCAGCCAGGAAAAAAAAATCATTTATATTTGACATGGTCTAAAGTTTTCTGCAAAATTTAAAAATACTGTAAATATAAGTCTGCAAAATTGCAGCAAAAGTAGTTGCATCTTCCATGGCAGAAACACCACAAAGGGAACAATTTTTATCAATAGGTATTTAATCTAATTCCAGGTTTCGGGACCAAGTCCACAGAATTAAATAGAGGTATATTGTCTGTTCATGTGGTTCTTCATTCTGAAGAGCCACATGTTTATCTGTGGATGTAAAATGTACTTCCCATATAATCAGGACAACATGAGTCCAAGATAAACTTTACAGTGCCATATCACTGAACACATCAGTGTTTAGTTAATTTGTCCGCAGATTGGAAATAGATGCGATTCATTTTAGAGATACATAGCAGAACTACTAATGTTTGTAATTACTGTATTCAAATTTTTACTGTACAAAACAAAAATACTAAGAGAATGGCTTATTTCAATGACAAAAAGCCAGACTTACAAGAGCAAGGTAAATATTTTGCAAGTTCCTCAAGTCAGTGGAATCCAGTTGTGTACTTATACAACCAGAAACAAAATGTGGCGCATTAGCTGTAAGTTAAATAGTTAATTTGATAACCATTTAATTACAAACTTCATTACACTTTATTTCTTTGTATATTCAATTAACTAGATGCCTCTTGTTCCTAGGACCTAAATATGCCTTTTTTTCTGCCCCATCTCTGTTCTGTTCAGTGTTTTAAAGAATAAACAATCATTCTAAAGTGTAACAGTGCTTAGCATTTCTGGAGTTGATACTTGGGAATAAATGATCATACTGCAAAACATCATACTGCTAGAAATTCTGAAATTTAGCTGAATAATGAACAGGAAAAAAAATAAATTGCAAAAATTTGTAATATTAGGACACTATTTATACATAAATGGAAAAAACCACAAATATGTAAGACAGTATTGCTGGACTGTAAGGAGATCTGTGTGCTCTCTTTTCAGCAAAACACATTGCAAAGCTTCTTAGAAGTGTTGAGAAAAACAAATAGTGTGGCTGCCCCATTCAAATTGCTGCTATCCTGCCCACTTCTCTCACAGAAACGCCTCACTCATCTACTCCTCCATCCTCTTGTCATTCCTTAGCTTGAGGTCCGACATTTTCCAGGGTAAGTGGATGCTGCAGAATAGAGGTGCAAATTCCCTACAATCAAATAATCAATAAAAATGTGATGACTGTTTGAAGGCTGACAGCTATGGCACTGTGTCTGCCATTCACTTCCTCTTCTCTCCCCATTTTTCTTGTTTAATGCCAGTAGTGCCAATAGCATTCTCAGTTCTGCATAAGACAGCAAAAGATTTCAGCCTCCTTCTCTGGTTTGGAGACTCTGTAATTCAGTATGCCACTCTGTAACCTAATGAAAGGCTATTCAGGTTCCCTGGAGACACTGAGCAATATAAAGAACCTGCCCTCTAAAAATGAAGGAGTTCTTGTTTACCCTGTCCTTCAGGATGTAGTGCCTTAATGGACTCAGCCCCCTGAGAGGGAACCATATGCATTAAACAGACTCTTAAGTTTCTGTAAGAAACAACATGCTGGTCAGACATTTTAGCTCCAGCTAAACAGAGATCTAAACAACCTACAAAACCAGGATTTTGCCTTCATTTTTTCTAACAACCACAGTTAACTATTCTTGCCTTTCCAGATATATCTTCTACATTGTGTTTACCACAGGTCATAAGCTCATTTTTATTCTCTTTAACAATTTTTGAAAATTACTTTAATAACTAAATAACAACTAAATTATTATGTGATATGAGAAAAAGTATCACTGTATCTGAATTCCTCTAAGAAATACCTATAGCTTTATAAAAAAGTTGAAACATAGGAAAACATTAAGAAATTAAATATTACAATATGCAGAATCAACTGAAGATGTTTTCACAACCTTAAGTGACCATTAAAATACTGGATGTTAAAGATATATGTATTAAAAATAAAGGTGTGAGAATGTGGGCTCTAGAACTACTGAAGTGGAAGCTGCATTTTTGTCAGACTTTAAACTGATGAGAGGACTGACATAACATCTGGTATTTCAAACAGTGTGTAGGAATGTCTAGAAATTCCAGGCTATATCTTCTGGGATTAACCACTTGAAATTCAGCTCATTTTGTTAAAGATGAGAGTAAAAAATGAAATGGGAAGGGAAGGGAAGGGAAGGGAAGGGAAGGGAAGGGAAGGGAAGGGAAGGGAAGGGAAGAGCAGGTCTCACTCATGTTTTGTTTCCAGTAATTACATTGAGAAACCAGGATTCTCTTCCACTTTTTTCTGTTGCTGTTGTTGTTCACCAACGAATTTCATGCATTTAGGAACTTTTGAAGTAAAATGTGAGACTACATGAGTGATTCAATAATCTCAATATTACTTGTCAAACGCACACACAAAAAAAAAAGAGGGGAATATCACTTTAATAACTGACCTAAACCAGTCTTATAAAGAACCTAAAATAACATTCAGAATTCTCAAAATAGGGTGGATTTTTCTTCAAACAAATTATTTTATCTCTCATCCTCTTTTTTAACCAGAGGAACATCTCCCTTTGCCAATTTCTATTCCCATCTACTTTTTCTTACAATAATTATCCACAGATGATATATCATTTTAGCCATTGAGTGGGAACTCCTACTTCCATTGAAGTCCTCATTCAAAAATAGCCCTTTCAGATATGTTTTAGGATGATTACTGACTAAAGAATATTATTTTTCATTCTGTATTATTTCTCAAGGATTTATCTTCAGGAATGCATTTTCTGTAAGTAATTGATGTAATTTAATCTTTTTCCCCAGCAATGCAAGCAATAACATGTTTTTTCCTACGGAAGGTGAGTTGTCAAAAAGATTTAAATTAACTGTTCTGGTTGTAGTGTAGGCCATTAGAAAAATCCTTCATTAGCAGTTACCAAATGCATGTAGAACACATGGAAGCAGCAGTACTACCGACCTCAGAAATGGCAATGTCAGAATGCAAACATAAACAGAATGTCAAGGGATTTCTTTCAGCTATTTCTTACAAATCCAAGCAATTCCTGCTCATTTACTCATTTGCGGATGCTGCCTCTTTGTGGCAGAATGCCACGCAAAATGTACCTTTCACACTAAGGACCTCATCCTATGCTTGTACTGACACCTATGCAAACTCATGAGTTTAGAACCACACAGGAAAGATATATATACACATGAACAGACACAAAGTTTGCAGGAGCTTCTCCTTCTATCCTCTCTGAACTAGCCTTTCCCTGGCAAAGTCAGTGAGGCTGAAAATTTTCTTACTTATACCCATTTAACAACAGCATGCCTCTACTGAGCTTAAATGGAAGAAGAACCAGGCCACTGGTTTCAGCAATAGTTATAAAGACAGCAATTCAAAGTTAGGGCTCCAAAACTGCACCTCAGGCAGCCACACACACATCTCTCACTGGTGTCAATGGGAAGTCTGCAGGATGGAGAGCAGTAAACAGAATAGCCATTTGTTATGTCTCTTGTGACAAAAGAACACTCCTCAACTCTGCATTTCAAACTGAAATAACACTCCACTTACTAAACTGTCCAAGCTAAATACAGTCATGCTTGTTTTTTGATTTTTTTTTTGCTTTTGCTCGGTGTGGGTGGCATAGAGGGAAGAACACACGCCAAGAAAACATTTTTCTTGAATTCCAACAGACCAGTTATACAGCTTTGTTTTTGTAGAAAGTGACAGATTGTACATGGGTAGGAAATTCAGAATAGAACAGAGCCCTTTAGCAATAAAAGATGTACTAGTGAGCAACTCTGGAAAGAGTATTAAATATAATAACCTGATGAAGAAAGAAAAGACGTGAAATATCACCCTGTTCCATATATTATAGAACACCTCAGAAAGGAAACAAAATACAAATATAAAACTATCCTGTTCAATATGTTGTTGAAACATATACCCCTGTGTTGCTTTCTGACCCATGTTATATATGCTGGAAATTACCACATGTCATGTTTCGAAAACAGAGAACACATTATGTTTTGCCTAGAAACGTTAGATCTTTTTGATGAGCCTTAACAGCTAGTAAAGAGAATCCAATGTACAAACAGATTATTTTGGCCAGAAATTCTAAAGCTCAGATACTCATTACTTCAGGATCTTACATTTGAAATATTTACCAAGTGTTTATTCAGAAACTATTAAAAAATCACATGTGCTGGGATACATATGAGACATCAGTTGTCCCATCTTACAGTGATGCTGTGTTTATGAATATCCTTGCCATTGCCTGCTGCCCAAAGGGGTAAAGACATTTTATAGAGATGTGTACAGTCCATCATTTGGTCGTTCCGGATGCCAGTAAACATGTGGATCTGTACAAGTGCAATTGTACTCAACTAAACAATCATCAACTGGCTACAACAGTTGCAAAATCATTATATTTTGGTTAACTAATACAAAATTTTTAAAACAAAGGAAAAAAAATGAAACCGACAAATCAAAAATGAACCTTTTTTTACTGATAAAATGAATGCCTTCTACATGTCCCTCACTAGTTTGCCCAACCAGACTCCTGAGCAGGAGGTTGCTAAAAGACACATTTTTTCAATAGAGAAACATGATTTTTTTTCCTATTGTGATCAGATTTTATGTCTCCGATTGTCTGTTAAGATTTGGTCATAAATGGCATTATCTGTAGAGATTTAAAAGGTCTTTCTGATACTATATCAGATTTGGGAAAAAAGCTCTCGTTGTAGTGCAATACTTTAAAGCAATCCACAACCTTTGGACCCCATCCTAAAAAAAAAAAGAAAGAAAGAAACACTCAAACATTCCAGTATTTTTACTTGTAAGAAGAATTCTGCATCCTCTTTCCTAATTTTTTGGGCTTTTGACAAACTTTGCCCAATGAGTGAGTCTCCAGAACTACACGCATTGGTAAAGCTGTCCATGTGCTTAAGTGCCTGCAGGATGAAGGCCTAAGCTGGGACTTCTTTCACAAATAGAGATACTCAAGTGAGTTAAAAATTTGCAAGATTAGGCCCTAAAATAGTGAAGGAAAGAGAAATGCTAATGTGCATATAAAAATAGGTGCTACAATAAAATATTTTTTTATATTTCATCAATAAGTTATTTTCACTAACCAGTTATGGATCATATATCTCTGCACTCTTTAATGATTTGTCCACATCTACAGTGATCCCTTTAAAGATCATAATATATATTTTTTTTTAATTCAAAAGTCCAGAAAGTATACAAACACATCCTTAAAAAAAGGAAACCTTGTATTAAAGTCGGGGTGTGCTAATCTCTCCATAAAAGCCATTTAGACTCACCCATGGCTAAAAGGGGAAAATGTGCGCTGTACTCTTCAACCAGACAGAAAATTAAACTAAAGAATGCCTGTAAAAAAAAAGAAAAAGAAAAAAAAAGCAAAAGATAAAAATGCAAGAAAAAAAAAAAAAGCACGACCTGAATCCTGAATGTGACCTGACAAGAAACCATGAAACCTCCTGCCACCTTCCCCAAACACACATGGACACCCGCACAATGCCAGTGCTGTGCCCATTTTACACAATAGGTGGTTTCCGACTTCCAAATGCAGTAACAGAAAAGTAAAACTAAAACCAAACCAAACTGAACAGCACACCCTTTCAGAATCATTCCCCGAAGCTGAAAAGTCCTGTGCCAAGGCACTTCACCCTACAATAAAATGAATTAAAGGGGGAAAAAGAGGAGGGGGGGCGAGGTGTGTGTGTGTAGGGAGGTCAGCATTTACGTTTCTTTGTTTTGCGTGTGGTTGTTAAATACAAATACTCTAGAGAAGGAGCTGCTGAGACGGGCGAGGGGACGGGGGGCTGTTTCTCAGAACTGGCTGAATGTGGTCTGTTTTTCCAGCACTTCGAGGTAGTCCGGCTCTGCGTTTAGTTTTGCTTTTAGCTCCAGATACTCGTTCCTGTTGGGCTCTACAAAGACAGTACTCGGGGGGCTGTAGAGCACCGTCTCCCGGAGCCTGGCGTCCCCCGGCCCCGGGTGCAAGTACTGGTGGGCACGCCTAAGGTCATAGTTGGGGGAGTACGTGTAGGCGGCGGGGAGCTTGGGGTAGTCGGGGAGGGTGGAGCCGGGTGTACCCAGCGTGGAGGGGGAGTGTTTGTCGGGCTCCAAAATGCCCCTGTAAAAGCGGTCGGCGTCTTGCACCGGCGAGAGCAGCTCCTCCCGCGGCTCGATGGTGCTCACGCT
>NW_005054407.1:1227236-1229632 GCF_000277835.1 Geospiza fortis | reverse complement strand
CAGCCGCCGTGCCATTGAGGCGCACGGTGGAGGAGGAGGGGGTGGTCCTGGCCGGCAGCTGGCCCGGGGACGGCGTGGGCGTGGAGACCACGATGTCCGAGTAGTCGGGGCACAGCAGCTCCGCCCGGACGGCCCGCATGTCGCTCTGGGCAAACTTCTTAGGGGACTCGCAGATCACCTGGTCCACCAGGACACCGGTGTTGAGCTGTTCCAGCCACAGCTTCATGCCCACCACGTCGCAGGTGCAGTCCCAGGGGTTCTCGTGCAGGTCGATCTGCAGCAGGGATTTCAGCTGGTCCAGCACCCCGCTCACCGGCAGGTAGGAGAAGTGGTTGCTCCGCAGGCTCAGCCTGTAGAGAGACAGACCAGAAAAAATGTTCCCTGGCAAAGACCTCAGCAGATTGTTGTTCAAAAACAAGAGCTGAAGGTTGGGGACAGATTCAAAGGTGCCTGCCTCTATCTCCTGGATGACGTTGTACTGCAGGAAGAGGTACTGCAGGCTTTGCAGCCCATAGAACAGCTCTGGGCTCAGCCGCTCGATCCGGTTCCCATTCAGGTACAGCCTTCGCAAATTAGTTAAATCCCCAAAAGCCCGGTCCTGAATGACCGAGATCCGATTATTGCCCAGATGCAGCAAATCCAGCCCAGTGGCATCCACAAAATCTGCCCTGCGTACCAGCGCAATGTAGTTTTCCGTCAAATACATCTTCTTGGGATTATAGGGTTTGGGCTGCAGCTCAGAAATGCTCTCAATCTTCCTCTCCTGACAATTGACATTGAGGCCCAGGTCAGAAATCTGCAAGTTGCAAGTGCAGGCAGTGGGGCACTCCAAAGGCACCGGGGATTTGGTCTGGTAGGCAATGCTGGGGCCGTAGTTGCTGTATCCCAGGTCTTTTGAGGGCAGACGGGAGGTGGGGCGCACCCTTGTCTTGTTGGGTTGGCGGGTCCCTTTGGGGGGCTTCAAGGGAGATTTGTAAACAGCTGAAGAAGAAGTGGCCACAGAGTTGACTGAGGCCGGGGTAGTGTGGAAATACCCTGTAGTGCTCAGTGGTGTCTGAGGTCTCATTTCATAATCAGAGATGAGCCTCCTGGGGCAAAGCTCCTGCTTAGAGACTTCATCCAAGTCTCGACCATGTAAGCGGAAAGGGGTCTCGCAAACCACATCTCCCACCAGCGCGGAGTATGAGATGCTGTCCAGCCAATCCTTCAGAGCAATCAACTCACAAGAGCAATTCCAGGGGTTTTCCTCCAGCTGCAGCTCCACCACTTTATCCATGTGCTGCAGGAGGCCCACATAGGGCAACAGCTTCAGCCGGTTACCCCTCAGGTCCAGGTGAGTTAAGGGCACAAAACGGAAAAGGTTGTTGGGCAAACTGGAGAGGAGGTTATCATTGAGAATCAGCACCTGCAACAAATGCAGTTTGCTGAAGGCATTGGGTTCAATGACACTAATATAATTATAATCGACCTGTAGGTATTCCAAACTCTCTAGCCCAAGGAAAGTGTCATCCCGTAAAAGTTCCAACTTGTTATTGTTCAAGTGCAGCCTCCTTAAACCTCTCAGACCATGAAAGGCCCCAGTTTCGATGTCTTGTATGTCATTGCTCCCCAGATGCAAAATCGAAGCCCCTGTGTAATTGACAAACTGGTTTGGGTACAGCCTGTTCAGAAGGTTCCCAGACAACAAGAGGTGGTAAACAGGGAACCTTGGTGGACTGATCTCAAAAAGGCTGATGATCCCTCTGTTTTCACAGCTCACTGTTAAGATGCTGTCCTTCTCCTCACAAGGACACGCATTATCACAGATTTCCCCATAATACTCGATGCTTTCTGCCCAGGAAAGGACTAGTGATGTTAAAGCAAATGCGATCGTCTGCAGCATCCAGATATGCATTTTTTTGTTGAGGTCCTGTTCCAAAGTTACTGTAGAGCAGCAAGCATACATTTTATTTCCTGTAAGGATAAGGAGAAAAAAAAAAGTAGCATGATAGGGTAGCCCCATAACATTTGAAATGGAAACAAAGTTTATATATGTCTTCAGTAGGGTAGAGAATGGACTGTTCACCAATCAAAAAACCCCCCCTCCTGTCACTTCTAATTCCCACACTTTTGGAAATTGGATGACATGCCTTGATTAAAGGGTTGATAGGCAACTCCTTGTGAGTCAAATGCCTGCGGTGTCTAAAAAGGTGAGGTCACAGTAGGAATTGCTCTGGTTCTGTTAGTGTGGGGTGAATTTCAATGCTTCTTTGGATTTCCTTTTCACAACCAGCCCCATAAATATACATAAAATGGCTGTCAGTTCAGTTTCACGTTTCTAATTTAAGAGAAAAGAAACACCATTTTACGAGGTTTCCCACCTCCTCTATTACCCAGCTCCCTCTTCCCCTCAGAAC
>NW_005054407.1:1225660-1227226 GCF_000277835.1 Geospiza fortis | reverse complement strand
GCTGAACCAGTGCACCAAGGTCTTCCCCTCCTTTTACCTTGATTTTAAACTGGTGATGGAAACACCATGGTAGGAATCCAAAGAAAAAATGCTCAGTGCTGAAAATGGCATCTTAATTCCACAGAGGGAACACTGACACATTCTCCACATCACACATTTTTTAAAACTCTTTTATGCTGGTGGCTTTTTCCCTAGCTATACATTTACAAAGCACACACCCACCCACACAGACATGCACACACGCGCGCACACACACACACATGCACACACGCTCGCACCCCCAGATGACTTTTGTGCAGGAATTCTTCTGTAATGAGATTAAATACATTAACCTCCTACTTCAGTGCACTTAACAGCTCTCTTCAATTACGGAAATTGTGCATCTTTACAAAAGCAAGTAATATTAATTGATATGTGATCCCCTCCCAAGTTATACACAATGTAACAGAGCTCATTTCAAGCAGAAGTCTCCTGTTTTCTCTCACACACAGACACATACACACTCTCAAAATAAATGTTTTAACCACTCACCCAAAATTTGTGAAAAATGTAAAACATGCAGGTCATCTTCGGAGTCTCATCCATATCTGACATAGCGCTTATTCCCAATGTTCTGCAAAACTAGCCTGGTAGAAGTGGAGAGATCTAAATAGGTCTCATGAAAATATCTCATTGCCAACACTCCAGACATCAGAGTTACTGATTATAAGCAGCGATGGCTGTCAGTGCTCTTCATCCTTTAGGGAAGAAGACACCCAGGCTGATTAAAAGCCAAGGAGGGTAGAAGGGAAACCCTACCATTGACCTACGTCAGTAATTTAATGTCCGAATTCCACCTAGCTGGAAACAAATCCTTTCATTTTTTGCCGTCTTTCTGACTCCTCGTGGCTTTCTTCTACTTCTACTAGTCTAAAAGCAATATGAATAGGGAAAATAAATGCATTTTGTGTGTCGGTAGGGGAAGACTAATAAATCATCAGGTTTAAATGCTGGGATCTTGGACCGGGCTTGCATTTTCTATCGTCCACCTCAGAGCTCCAATCCTCATGACACAACTCTGGTTTGGAGGAACGCATCCTAAAAAACGAGAAGTCTCAGTACTGCAAGACATCTCCTGTGGCATCAGGTTCAAGGCTGCAAAACTAGCACTTGCAGCAAAGGCAATCATGCAGCAAGAAATCGGAAGTCTCCGTGAATCTCTCTAATTCTGACCAGACGTCAACTGGATTGGAATTACTCAAAGCAAAAAGGCTTCACTGCATAAAGGCAGCAGAAATCTTACTCAAAGGCATGTATCTGGCATATTTTTTCTCAGCTCGATCAGATCCATTCATCCATTAACCAACAGTTCTTCGGAGAAGAAAAAAAAAACCCACAATGACAACCTATTGAAAACCTGCCCGGTCAGTGTTAAACTCCCAGGCATTTTACAACTTTAATTCAATTATGGTTAGCAAAAGAGACAAATACAATTTTCCTTCCCTCTCCCTTTCCCCTTTCTCTGACAAAAAAAAAAAAAAAAAAAAAGGGGGGGGGGGGGGGGAAAAAAAAAAAAATTTTGTGGCG
>NW_005054407.1:1224153-1224408 GCF_000277835.1 Geospiza fortis | reverse complement strand
CATTCGCGGGGACCGCGGGGAATTGAGCAGTCGCGGGGAAACAAAGTATCGCTACGCGCATTCTCCGACATCGGGGACGCGGGCGTGTGTCGGAGCCTTTCAGCTTCACTTTTCTCCTTGGCCCACCCCAGAGGCGGGTCGCGGAGGGAACCGGGGCACGCATGCAACAGCGGCATCTAAGAGACTCTGGCCACCTCCATGCCCTCCGGGCCTTTCCCCGCGGCAGCGCCGGGGCCCGCGGAGCCGGCCGCGCTC
>NW_005054407.1:1204747-1224143 GCF_000277835.1 Geospiza fortis | reverse complement strand
CGGGGAGCGGGGAGGCGACGCCGCGGCGAGCGCGTTCCCTTCGTTCCCGGGGGGATTACCGCCGTTATTAGGTGTGCATGCGGGGCCACCGAGGGTTTTTTGGTGCCAAGGCTGGCTGTAGCTCTGGGGATGCTTTTTTTTCCGGTTAAACTTCGGGTTTTGTTTTCGGCGAAATTGCGTGTTTGGCTGATCTTAAAAAAAAAACCATAATAATTAGAAGGCGGTATAATTGCGTACGTGCAAAGATGTGCACGTGTTCGTATTTGCATATTAATTGCTGTTGTGTGCTGTCTAGATTGTAGTACATATATAAATCTAGTAGTACATAGTACATAAATGTAGTAAATCTAATGGTGTTATGCACACAGGAACATATGGAGTACACCCCATGTGCACAGCACAGAGGTTGGAATCCAGCTGTAACTCAAGGTAATACTAGATGTATGTGTCCCTCTGTTTTCCTGTTCTAGTGTAAGCATTGAACACTACTCTGTCTGTGGTATGTGATTTCTGCACATCTGTATCTTCAGCAGACCTCTGTTAACTCATATCTTAACATCCCAACATGCTAAACCCAAAAATGATTGCTAAAAAATAGTCTTTTTGTAATGTTCAGCCTTTCCCTAAAAGGCATATTCATCTTCTCTGCAAACATCAAAGGAGTGTGACTCAAATCTTGTTTCCCTAGGCCTGAAATAAGCAAGATGTGTTTTTTGGATGGAAGACAGATTTCTTACATGAACCACGTAATTTTCCTGGCCTTGTAGAAGCTCTTGGAAATCTTCTCAGTGGGACAAAGTAGTTACTTATATTCTTAAAGGATCATTGACTTTCCCGTTTTGATGCAAATGCAGTTAATTCAGTGGAAGGTTTTGCATGGCTTTAGATTGTGTTCCAAGGTGGTAGTTTCAGTCAGGAAAAAATACCAAACCACACCCCATACAGGTGTGTAGGTGTTTTTGGTTTTTTTTCCACCTACATACACTCTTTTAAGCTTTCTAATATGCAACATGGAATTTATGATAGTAGAACAAAAAAAAAGTCACAGATACTGAACAGATCATGAGATGTCTTGCAGGAGTTTCTTATAGCCTCACTATTTTAGAAAAATATCTTTCTTTTGAAATAATAATTCTGCATTTTGAATATATGGGATTCTATGCTTGCATTTTTTAGGCCTGTCATATTTATAGCATCTGCCGTGATTCTCTAAGCTATTTTTCTCTCTGACACACAAAATTAGACACACATAAAACCTTTTTTATTCATAACAGAGAAAGAAAATCAAATTTACATGACCTTGTCAGCTAGGCTGAGCTTAACTCCTTCCTGAAACTGTTTTGGAGAAGTTGACATTTCATAACTCTGAAATCATGTTAAAAGCTATCATGTTAAAGTCATCATTATAGATATATTTTAGTTTAAATTTTTTTAATCCTGTACTAGTGAGATATTAAAAAGCATAATAAGTAGAAAGTCTGATTTAATAAAATCTTACTTTCAAGTTGTTACACTGCTAGATGATTTTAGTGGCATGTGGGAGATTTAAATAGTTATTAGTGTAGAACTATCATGCTGTTGTTCCATTCATTCTTATTCTTAGTCCAAAAGTATTTCTGGCAGTGAAAAGTTATATCTGAATATTTGAACTAGAACTGTCATTTTAAACCAAAGCAAAAACATCAAAAAGTAAATAATACTAAATTTGTGATTTTTTTTAATTCTAGTGTTGCCTCTTGCTAATTTATTTTTCATCTACCTTTCATTAAACTGGGAAATCCTAAACTCCTTTAAACTGAAATACTTAGAAAGAAAGTTGGAAATAACTAATATAATCCTCATGTGGAGTACAAGTAGAGGGACCTGAGTGAGGATGGAGCCAGAGTAAAGATAGTTCAACAAATGCATATGAGGCATACATGCATTATATGTACAACCTGTAAGTGTTCAAGTCTACCCTCTTTCTGTAGTACTTCAGTTTATAACATAGGCAGGAACAGTTGATCAAGCATGTGGAATCAGATATGGGGAAACAGGAATTTGGAGGTTCCAAACTTGGTGAATGAAATATATTGGAACAGAAGGATAGACACTCTTTATGAAAGAGAAAGAAAGTGTTGAAATAATTTCATGGTAATGCACTAAAACATGTTAAGGAGTGAAGACTATTAACAATAGTGCAATAAAAATGTTAAATTTGAGGGTCAAGATGAGATAGTGTCCACTTGAATGAAAATCATTGAGCAAAGTGTAGGAAAAATGCTAGGGATACAATCTATTATGAATCTGCTAGTCCAGATTGGAGGTGGAAAATAATGCCTACAAATATGGGGGTGAGGGGAAATAAAGCTAAAGCTGAGATTGTGTGATCATGCAGATTTGGGTTATTTCTTATGGGCAAGCATCAGCAGAAAGTTCAACCAATGTTGCTGGGGATGACATGAATTTCATCATGATAGAGGATAGCTTCTTTTATGGAACAGATATTGAGCAAGCAAGAGACATGGATAAATCAGATTAAATTGTAGTAAATTATAGGATCTGCAGGATAAACTAATGATAGAAAATAAATATAATGGTTTTGAGCTTTTCTACTTCATGTGAAGTTTCAAGACCAAAGAATGTGAAGGATCCGTAACTGCAGTCCAGTGTTTCAGAAAGGCAAACTCAGAAATAAAAAACTTTAGTGAGTAGTGGAAGAAGAATTCAGATAAGAAAAATGCTACTTAATGTAAAAAAGAAAGCAGGTGTAATTGAATTTTTACAGTGGAGAAGAAGGGGAGAAATAAAATAGTCCACCTAAACTGGAATGAAAGAATTCCCAGAAGGTGGAAACCTTAAGCAAGTTATTAAAAGTAAGCACAAAACCTAAAGAGAATGGAAAAGAGATACTGATTAGCAAGAAGAAATCTGCATCAATAATTAGAAGGCATAAAACCAAACTGAGAATGGTCAGAAACCTTGTTAAACCAAAACTTGCACAGAAAGCTGAAATAGAGTAAAAAATTGTTAAGCAATGTAAATAAAATGAGAACTTAAGAAGTGGGATGGTTGTTAATGCACGGGGTGGGCATTAAGAGTAAAATAGGCTCAGACCAAATAGGTAAAAAGAAAAGTTGCCTCTGTTTCTGGTAAGAAGATGTGTAAATTTTGTTGTCTAGTGAAAGTAGGAATAGGGTAAGAGAAATCCTCAGTGTGTTGTGGCACAGGCATTTGGTCCAGCAGTTTTATGTCCTAAAATGCTGAAAGGATCAGCTCCTTTGTAATACACATAGCACTGATTAAAGGGTATAAGATAAGTGGGTCTGGACAGAAATTTTAGACAAAATTAGAGGTGCTTCTGAGAAACAGATGTGTTGAGATACATACATACATATATATATATATATGTATACATACTATGTAAATATTTAACAATTTTAGTGTTATTTTCTATATTCTAACATGTCAGTCTTTCTAAATTCAATTCATGTCTGTCTATATATTGCTTTTCTTTTGGTCTAGGCTGATATAAATAGTGTGAAATTCAGTAATGCATTCTACAAACTCATGAATTAAAACTTTTGCTATAAACTGGGAAAATCCAAGTCTATAAAAATTTCAGAAATTTAAAGCTAGTAGTCAATCAGGAAGGGGTTAGATGTCGCTATTATAAATTAAGTACTTATATAAAGGGAAAAGAAAAATGTGATTTTTTTGATTTATTAGGCAGGATGTCATAATAGGTAAGAAGGCCTTATTAGGATAATGTAAAGGATGTGCTTTTTCATGAGTTCCTGGATGGTTCTAGTTGTATATTCAAAGAAGATACTAAAATATAGTCTAAAGATCAGGAAGAAACTATGGTAATTGAGGCATGGAAAATGTGTCTACAGAAGAGAGATTAAAAAAAAAGTAAAGGGATACCTAACCAAATAGATATTGAAAGGACATGTGAGTTCTTACAAATTCATTTTTAGTTAAATGCTAAAAAACACCCAAAAAACTAAACAAAACAGAATGTATTTGAACTGAAGAGGGATGTTGGCATGCCATCAAATGCATATGCATTGATTATAAAACCTAGGAAAGGGAAGAAGTTTACTGACTGTCTGAGACTGGAAAGGTCTTCCAAATAGGTAATCAGGCCAACAAAGTTTTGGTTTTTTTTAATAGAACTTGAAAATAAAAAACTTTGTAATTGAATGGGACAGTTCGCGTTAGAAAAGGTACATTTGTGGCAAGTTGGAAAGGAAAGGGCTTT
Organism: Geospiza fortis; assembly: GCF_000277835.1. Taxonomy (NCBI): domain Eukaryota; kingdom Metazoa; phylum Chordata; class Aves; order Passeriformes; family Thraupidae; genus Geospiza; species Geospiza fortis. Next base: position 1,219,900 of record NW_005054407.1, on the reverse strand, counting down.
TTGAAGATGTTGGAATATGTTTTTTCTACACTTATACTGTATCTCTTCTCTGCCTGAGGGCTTACTGCAGGCTCTCAGGTCAGGTAGGATGTTTTCTCCCTTTATTGTATAATTTAGATTCTGAGTTATGTTAATTTCTTTCTTTCTTTTGTTCTGCTTTGTATAGTGGGACATGTATCTCCTAGAACATTCTGCAAAGAAGTTCTCACATATTTCCTCCTGTTGAGGGGCTCTCCACAGACCATTGGCAGTGCCCTTTTTGCCCTTTATTCTCTTCTTCCTCCCTTTTTTCTTTTTCCCCAAGGAAGATTTGAGGTTTGTCTTTTGTTCTTTACTGCAAATTAAAGAATTAAAGGTTTTGAGTCAGTGGGTAATACCATCTGGACCAAAAGTTCTGTAGATCCCTTTTTTTTAAAACTAAATATTAAGTGTATTGTAACTCTCAATTGTGAGAATGTAGAAGTGTAGATAGCCCCTTCCAGCAATATGCTTCTATTACTACTTAAGAAAATCAAATTGAACTCAGTTCCATTACCTCAAAAATACTAGCTAAATTTTCAGCATTTTCAGTAGGACATGGCATGGATTAAGTGGCATACTGCAAAAAAATCTCTCTGAAATTTCCTGAACTATTCTGTCATTATACAATAGTTCTGACTTTTCATTTCTCTTATCTCCTTGCTATACTTAGGATTATCAAATAATTAAAATTATTTCATGTGAAATATGTCTAATGTAAGGTACCTAATCTATCCATAATAACTGAAATAAAAGGATTTTGATTTCTTCTGGATATGAACACTTCCTCTGGGATAGCTTCTTAGTTTTTCTGGTGGAAGTTGTAGAGTAGGAAAAGAGGTTTATTAATATCCTTGCATAGAGGAGTAACCTTAAGGTACAAATCTGTTAGGCTATTATTTTCTTTATGCTTTAATTTTCTTACACTAAGCAAAACATATTTAACAGGAGAAACTCAGAGAAATACCAGGTGTTTTCTGCCTTAATGGTTAAAACACTGAAGAGAAGGAGCAGGCTTAAAATTTCTACACCACATTAGTTAGCAAAAATTTGAATATGATTAGTATACTCTCCCTCAAACAGAGGACCTGACCTGTCCCACCCTTCTTCACTTTGTGGAAGTTGAGCGTCCCATGAGAATTTCTAATGATCTGTTCCTCACAAGCAACAAAACCAGGGGAAGTCAGAAATTGAAAATCGGGGATTATGTGTAAATTAGACTTCCAAGTGATTCAGTAGTATTAATGTTATTCCTGGTGTCTTTGAAAAAGATTGCTGCAAGACATAGAGCAAGAAATGTTGATCCTTGAGGCACATGAATTTGCCCAGCAAGAACTTCATCAGTCTTAATGGTTTCTGAATACTGGATCTAGGCTCTGCAAATGAGAGGTAGGACTACATATCTATACATATATGTACACATATATATATATATATGTATGTAAAGTTCATTCTGCATAACTTTAGGGGATCCAGGTGCTTAGCTTTATGTTTTTCCATTTAAATAATTCTTTTGAACCTATTTGAACACACACTAATTAATACAATAAAAAGATAAATCCTTGATCTGACTTTTTAAGGAAAACAGTGCTGCTCCTATGCATTTCTACATCATATGTTTTGACACATATTTACAAAATATAAACATAGAACATGTATCAGTTTCACATATTTATGTACATACGTTCACAGACAGATTTTACCAGCTTTGTCCTTACTTAAAATAAATATGAAAATTTATTTACAAAGTGATATACAAAAATCAATCTATTATTTTATGATTCTACGCAAGAGGCACTTATAACTGTTTTATGATATATTAAAGGAAAATGAGGAATGGTTTTTTTGGGGTTTTTTTTGTATTTTTCAATAAGTAAACTCACTCATTGGAGCATGAAAAAAAAGGTGCATAAGCCTTAGAGTGAACTGAATTTGCATGTTTTGGCTACTCGGTGTGATCTGAATTTCATGCCACTGGCGGCTCCTCCAGGTCTTCCTAGAGGGGAGTTTTCATCAGTTTCTGCCACTAGGTGTCCCTATATGTGTGCGGGAAAATCTTGATGGAAACATTAATTGAAGGAGGAGGAGAAATTGAACAGGAGGAGTAGAAAAGATGATAGTAAACTTCCTTCATGATTTTGAGTTCAGTTTGACACCTGTCTTGCATATTACTGAAGAGAAAATTTGAGTGGGTTCATGATTGTGCAATTATATTTGAGAACAAACTTTTTTGAAAGAAAAATGGATGATAATGGATAATGCTCTTAGGTAGTATATAGTCTTTTTGATGTTATGTAGCCTTTTTGATACTATATTTATATTGATATTACATATATACCTATAAATTGGAAAAAATCTTCTGAAAACATTTCAGTCTGGTTTATGTTTGGTAAATTTATTATAATTTTAAAATTATTCATACCATTTGGTATAAAAAAGGATTTTCATGTAGTAAACACAATTAATTAGGTATGTTAAAGAGTGATGAAAAAACGTGTACTGTGATTAGCTTCTCTAGAACATCTTGATAAATGGGATGTTTCAAGAATTAAGAGCCTTTGATGGATTGTACAACCCTCTAACCCTTACAATTAATGTTTAAATAGATCACTAGTAATGGAAAAGAATGTGGTTTAGACCCCAATTCTTTTCATAATCAAGTGGCTATTAAATGTTATGCAAACATTCTTCCAGTGGGACAGTTGTTTAATGAAAGTCAGCAGCTATTATGACATGAAAGCTTTTAAAATTATTATTATTGCCTAATAATAATAATAATAAAAACCCAATAAAAGTAAAAATTAAAAGAGATGTTTTCTTTCAGTAATAATAAATAGGATACTTGAACAGACACATCAGAGTATTAAATAATCATTTTCTCTGACATCAAAAGGCTGCATGTACAATGAGAGCAGGATTATACTGATATTGTCCAGAAAACAGGGTTGTTGAGTAGTGTGTTCTTTTTCAAAATACAGACCTTTACTTAAAAGACAAGCAAGCAAACAAACAAGCTTTCATCCTTCTCAATACTATTCAAAACATTACTAGAGAAAAGCTACTTTTCTGAACCCATAATTCTGAGTTTACTTCACTTGAACTTGTCGAGAACAATAGCTCTTTTTTGGAGATGTCAGCACTCTTAAACACTTTACTTCTGGCCTTCTGTATCACACATAGTCTAAGAATTTGGAATTATGGAAAGAGGTTTTATTTTAAAGGTATTTACTGTCAGCATAATTTTGTTTCAATGTCTCTACTGGTTTAAAGGGAGTGATGGTCTTAGTTTAAAATTTGAGCCCATAGTCTTCTAATGCAAAAGTGAGAGTCTTGCAAGTCTACTGCACTGAAAACTTTTGCATTGGTAAATACATTAATTAATCATAGCTTATTATTCCTCATTAACCTTGCGTACTTCAGCACCAATACAATAATCTGGTATTTGTTTTGGATTTCCACTTCTCTGTTTTAATTTAAGTTAAATTTAAGCATATCTCCTCAGTTGACAAGACTGAGATTTCACAGACCAAAAAAGCTATGAGACAAATTTATTTAAAAAATTAAAACCTGTTTTTAAAGTTACTGGGGTGGGTTCCCATAGTCTTCATACCACAGGCTGGGATTAGGCTCCTTTGAGTATCTGTCACTTACAGCGTTTTTACCGTAGGCAATGGAAGGAGAAGAACTGGTGCTTAATCATTCAATGTGAAGAAATATAACATGAGATTTGTTAGCAAGGGATATTAAACATCATTGTAGACAAGTGGAAAGCACAAATAAGAATCTGTGTTTTATAATCACTAAAATAACTGAGTAATACAAGTGTTTTATTAGTTTACCAGTGGAGCTATACGTTTCAGTGAAAAATGGTAGTGATATATGTCATAAAACTTCTATATTGTGTATAGTCCCTATATAAAGCATAAAGATATCTTGCAAGACACTAAAGATACATTATATCGAATAAAAAGAAAACAAAGTTATCGTAACTATATGATATACCTTAGTTAAGAATATCAAAATGCCCTGCAAGCATTGTTTATATGATGCAAGCTATGCAAATTACAACACACCAAGAACCTTCCTGCACCCCTTGGTAAAGATCAGTGTAGAGTTAGAATCTTCAGACGAAAAAATTCTGAAGAGCAGTTTATCTCTGCATAGAGGTGGTGTGAAAGTTACGTCTTAATTTAATTTCAGATCTAGATTTCTATACATATCCCTGTGGAATGTTAACATCCTACAAAGCTTAAGTAGAAAACCACATGGGGTTTTACTATGTTTATTTCTCTTACGGTGGTACCCAGCAGCTGCAAATGGCATTCTCCACTAGACATATCTGATCAGGTAGCATCAATCCATAGTGCTGTTCTATAACCTGTGACTTAGAGAAAATAATCTGGAGTGAGAATGACAGTCTTATTGACATCCAGTGGTAACTGAATAGTGGAAAATTACTTAACTGTGCTTGGCTACCTGTAAATTTGAGGTCATGGTAGAAAAAGCAGATCAAAGAGAGTTGAAAGGGAATATTATCCCCAGTCTTTATTTCAGGAGTGGAAGAAAAATTAGATCTGTTAACTGAAATGTTGCATATGGAATGTCGAATACCTTATTAAATTAATTAATTTCTCAGAGCTCCCATTCCCATATCTCATCCAGAATATGAATCAGACTCCTAATATAATAAAATGTTGGAAATATTTTGTGTCCTTTTATGTCTTCCTTCAGTCTTTTTTTTTGTTTTGTTTTAATGCAAATTTATTGCTGAAAATTGTGGCAACAAAGAATTTTAGTAAATAAGAGTATCATGCCTAAATTATGAAGTCTGCCTTGCCTAGGATGAGCTTTAGCATTTGAAGTCTATATTAGTTCTTCTGAAAGCTTCAAGATTTGTTAAGAAGCTGTCTACATTTACACAATGTTATCTACTTCTGAAATGCATCTATGCAGTGCTAAATTAAATAAATTTAATAATTCCTTCCAATTGGACAATTTCCCAACTATTGTAGGAAAAGCAAGAAATATTTTCATAGCTTTATAAAATGAAACTTACTTTTTAAAGGCAGATGAGCACCATGTTTTGAAATAGTCTTACTACGCAACCATGCATGGTGTCTAAATCAGAGTAAATTCATCTTAACTATGGATAGTGATGTGAGATGGGCATCTCTCAAGGATTATTGTCATTACCTGAAGTCTTCTCTAAAATACATGCCCCTTTCCACCAATTGAGGGGATGTAATTCATTTAGCTTAGTTCCTGTTGCCTAAAGTGGGCTTAATACATACTTGCTGAATGTTCAATGTATAAAACTGGAGATACCTGAATATAATTGTGAAGAGATAAAAACATATTTAAACTTTATGTCATCTGTAGTCTTACTGATGTAGATAGGGCTTTATGGGAAATACAGTCCTGCTAATCATGAACTGGATATTGTTTCAAAATCCAGACTTGCATTAGCAAATTTTTTTAAAAACTTAATATTACAGAAAAAACCTTAAGTTCTCTTTCAAAAATTATGTCATATTGTTGCTAGCAAGTGCTCATTAAAGTTTCTGTATAACCAAGTTTAGTTTATCTAGTTATATCTGTAATAATATATATTTCCTGTTTGTTTTTCTGTTAGATTTACATGACTGAATATATGGCTCATGGAACAGCTTTCAGGATTGATGTGATGGCAGACCTTTGTATCAGAAAGGGGTTTTTCTCTGTTTCTTTTTTTGCTGTTATACATTGATTAAAATCCCATGTAGATGCTGTAATAAGAAATCAATTTCCTTGCTTTGTGCTTACATTTTCTTATAAAAGAAATTCCTGTTTATTCAACAAATTACATTTAATTAAATGAGCAGATTAAATTTGTATTTTATTTCCTTTCATTACATATTCCTTTGTTCTTAATAATATTTTTAGCCAGCATATTTTTTGTTTGCATACACTTTATGGAGCTCAGTGATTGACCTTCACACCCAAGATGAAATGGAATAAGTGTCTTTGTTATGCTGACGGCAAAGTATAAAAAACATACAGGAAAATGTTACCATCCCTTGCCTATTAAATTTGCAGATGTGACAGGATATTCAGAACAATAACTGCATGTGATTTATCAGTACTGACTGCTGACTGCCACAGTTTCATTTGCTACACTAACACCCAAAATGCTACTGTAAAACATAAACCTTTTGTTTTGCATTCCTCCCTTTGACAAAAACTGATTTAATTGACTTGTCTGTCCCATGTGTTGTCTTCATTCCAAATTCCTAGCTGGAAAAATATAGTACAATCGTGAAAAACCTTCTGACCCTTCTAAATATGACAGGTATAGAATCTCTAGCCATTTAACATATACTTCTGCTTTCAGCATACTTTCCCAAATAAAGACTGTATTTCTGAATATCAAATATATTACTTGTGTAGAGTAAAAAGTAACAAATCTTCTCACTTTGCAGAAAAAACCCACATATTATCCTTTATCATTATTTAATATATAATTTTATCTTTCTTTTTTCAAATAGGAACAAGATTTGCATGCCAGAAATATACCCTTCTATATTATACTATATCAGAAATATCTCTGATAATGCCATGCAATTTTTCTTCATCCTTTGCACACCTGAAAAACTTATTTATTGCCTTGAATACTTGCCTTGAATACTCTTCCACTAAGGATAGGATTCTTTCAATTGTTTTCATTAATGAAGCTGTTAATTAAAGCTGCTAGTTTACAGACTGCTAAAGCTTTAAAGAGTTTGCTTAAAGATCCAACATGTATGTTAGATAAATTAGCATCTAAGAAAATGCATCGTGTTGTTTATTGTTGTCATTGTCATTTATTCCCTCTTTTTTTTACATAACTTCCAGTAGAAGTTTGTTGATAACAAGAGATTCAAAAGTTAGAGCTTCAGTGAACTCATATTAAATAATATCCTGAGATAAACTTGTGGATAAGTTCAGGGGCTTGCATGCTTAAAGGGGGCTGAAGTGGACTTAGGATATCTGGGAACGTGAATGAAGACAATTCCACTCAGAAGAGCCTTCTGTGACACCTAATCCTGAAGAGGCAAGAAACTGTTCCAGTGGGAGATGAGCTGTTCTTACTGGAAAAATTCAAGCACAGCAAATAGGTACTGGAGCATAATTTAAAGGAGACTTTTCTGCTCGAGGCTGTCCCTGTGCTTAATGGTAAACAGGTGTTAAAAGCCTCCTTAAGATCTGAATCATCCTCTCAAGAAAGCTATTTCTTTCAGTTGACTATGTCCCTTTATCCCTCAGGGAAAGTAAGTCTCTAAAATAATGTACAGGCTCATTTAGGGGCTGAAAGCTAGATGGGAAAGAGACAGGTTCATTTTTGGCTATGCCAGAACTCACTAAAAATGAGTAAGCTTCCATGCTGCTAACCTCAGTTCTGGAAATTAAAAGAAGCAGCTTACATGAAAGTTCTGCACTATTGTGTTATGTTCTTTAAAGGTTAGTAATGAAAAAATAGAGTTTGAGGCTGTGTCTGTGGGAAGTCTTTAATCTTAAACCAGATGAATTAACAACTCCAAGGGACAAAAGATTCTGACACAGACAAAAATTATGTTTGACTGAGTCAATCTACTAAAAGAAATTTTTTTCTTGACCCATATAAATATATTCCATGATATATTATAATTCAGAACAAGCCTGTTTAAGAGTAAATTAGCCTTACGCTGATTGCTCCTTCACATCTCCCAAAGAAAGTACAATGCATGTGAGAAATTCACATTTTGTTGCTGAGAAGTCATATGTCTTAAAAGCAGCTCTTGACTTCCAATTTCTTCATTGTTCTGCTGAGATTTTTCCCAGTGTTGTTTTTGACCTACTAACTTCTCTGCAGTCAATTTCTTTTTGGAGTATGGAGAATCAGAAACAGTCTCATGTCAAATATTTAACTCTAGCATGTGTGACATGCCATATGTTCATGTATTATCTACAGCCTAATATATACCACAGAATAATCTTGTAAGAGATCTTTTCTTCTCATGTTCTTCAACATACATGGTCCAACCAGAAAGTAATTGACATTATGATGCTTATGCCAATTCAGAGAGTGAGGAATACCTCCTCTTGACAGCCTTAACGTTATGATTCATTACACCTAACTTGTCCTGATCTCATTCCTTTACATCTTAACCAGATAATGGCACTTAACACTAATCTTGAGGTGGGTGGAAACACCTAATGTAAGGTTAGCCCTGTGCTTTTATCAGTTATAAAGCTGATTATTGAAAAGCAATTGAAAAAAACTGCTATAAAAAGGCACTGACTTTAATAATGGCCCAAAGCATATTGAGTCAAAATGCTTTAAATTAATATCAAGGAACTTTGGCCTGGAGCATTGTAGCTTTTTTTCTTTTTTTTTTTTTCTTTTTTTTTTACACTTAAAGTATTCTGAAAACTGCTGACAGGAATTTTACTTTGTTTCTTCTTGTTATTCTGTTGTTGCTCCTTTGTAGATTGCGGCATTATTCTGTTTTCTTCGTAAAGCATCTAATAAGATTTGATTCTGTCATAAATCATATATTTATTTTATTGAATAAAACATAATTTCTATGCTTAAGTTAATATATTGGGGTTTTTCTTTTTTTGGTTTTATTTTTGTTTTTCTCCAACTCCGTGCTTTGGAGTTCCTGTGTAATTTGATACTAAATTACTGGGTTTGCAGGTTATTAAAAACAGAGTATTTGGCTCATCTGTCACATATATCTCATTGAAGGAATATTCTAGGAAAGGTATGCCACTCACACTATTCTAGTTTGTTGTAAAATGTGGTGAGACTACTCCTTTCATACAGAAGCTCGGTGTTAAGAAATTATGACCTAGGAACTTGATAACTTGACTTTTAACTGTCCCTTCAAATTGACAGGTTTCAAAATCACACTTATTAATACTTAGGGAAAGCGCTGTGTGTAGCAGGCTAAGCTTTTATATTCTATAAAGCCAATTATGGATCTAAACATTTAAAAGTTTTCCTGTTTTGTTTGGCTTTTTTTCCATTTATAGTAATCAGTTAACAATCTTTTAAATGATCTGAGCAGCCTTAACCCAGAATTCCACTCCAGGAAATCCTTTTTACTCTGAATGTTTACAGCACTCAAACCTTTTCAAACCTTAAACAAGAGCAGGGTTACTTTTTCAGTTATATGAATTAACAATATAAAAAGAGCTGTATGCAGTTGTGAAGCTTGCCATAGTGTTATCAAGTCCAAATGTTGGACAGATCCTTCACAAGCTGACAACACTGATCAACAAGGTTATAGTTTCCTTTGGTGACCTTGTTACCAAAGATGTGAAATTACCCAGTAACTGAAGGTAAATGCTTGCAGTTATATCTTCAGGTTAAAAAATACATTTTAAAGAACACAGAGTTTTCAAAGATCTTGATAGTTTTGCAATCAAGAGGAAAATCCTCTTTGGTTCTATCAGAATAGAGAGGGTAGATATTATTTCCCTTCTTTCCACTCCACATGCCTATCTTACATTTTTAGTTGAGAATAAGTGATCATAATTATCAGACTCTTGAATATTCTCATGTAAATAAGAACCAGTTCCAGAGACTCTGAAGATTAATGTGAGATGAACTTTGAGATCCAGATGAATTCTACTGTGTGGCATTATATATTTCCAGCTGATCACTTGTTATGCAAGCTGCTCACCATTAAAATGTCAGGATTTGTAAATGTACCAGACTATAATTGCCAAAACTTTTAACTGAGTAAGACTTTAAGATTCTGTTTCACAGCATGAAATTTGCTACTTCTCTGGAATTAACTTTGTGATGAGGATAATTTAGATTTTTAAAATCACCCAGTAAATATGTACTGAATAAAATCTGAATACATTCTAAAATACCTACTGCACAGTGAAAAATACTAAAAAAGGGTATTTCCTTAATAAATTTTACTAAAACAGGACAATTTTAATTCTTAAATGCATTTTTTTCCTGGGGTATACCCTTCCATTATATTTCAATTTTGTCTGTGTTGCAGATATGAGATCTTACCAATACAAGGGCAAATACATACACTTGCCTTTGCTTTATATAGCCTAAGGTCACATCATATTTCAAAGACAGTATTGCATCTGCTCCTCTCAAAGATTTTTGGGGTCAGCCTGACCCTTGAATAAGGTTCTTCTCTACAGAAAATGGATAGCCTTGTGATAAGAGAAGAAGATGCTTGCACCATCAGCTCAAGACACACATCAAGAGGGTGTTTTTGCAGATGGCAGAGTGTGAAGGAAAGTCCTAGAGGTGTAACTCTTCTATATGGATATATGTGTACATGGGTACACATATAAATGTGTACTCATGTGCACATATAAATATGCTGTCATGTATAGGAGAGCATATAAATATATATCTTCTAAGTATGTCTCTCCTAGATTGTATCTGCAAGCATAACTTCTGGGGGTGAGACAAGCCCTGCTGCACAGTACTAATGCATCATTCCTCATTCATCTGCCTTCTTTAAGATATTGCGCAGCTAGAGAGGAAAAATGACCATACAGCTGCCAAGACACAGTGGCTGCGTTTTTTCTTTGCCTACAAGCAGAGTGTGTGAATACAAGGGTAATTCCTCTACACTCCCTTGTGGATGCCATGGGACAGAGAGAGAGAGAAACGACAAGCGTTTCTCACAGTGGCTTGTGAGAATTTTTAGGGAGTTGTGAGAATATGATAACTTGTTAAGTATAAACAATCTGCAGGTAGTGGTTTTCTACTTTGTCTTTCTGTTCTTCTCAAGGATGGTGCATGAGGAAGGTGCTTTTGTTAACTAGCCAATCAAATAGAATGTATTGTATCACTCTATAAAAACCATGCCATTCTCTTGAATAAAACCTTTTTTACTCTTTCTACAATACTGCCTCTCGCCTGTTCCTGTGTCATTCTCAATGCAAGAGTGACACTCCCCCTTACTAATTTGACCCCAGAACAGTAAAGAACCTGTTCTTCTAGATGAGATTTTTGCACACGCTTGAAGTATGTCATTCCCATGGCAGGAAAAAATGAATCAAGAATATGATCAATAGGCTTCCTAAACTGAAAGTCTGTGGGGTTAAAAAAGGAGAATTCATTATAAAAGACAATTTTAAAAATTACATTCCTTATCAAGAATACTGTTGAAATTTCACAAACTTTAATGGAAATTGAGTTAACACTCATTGAAAAGATACTGTTGAAACAAATCCTGTTTGATCTGTATTGATCATGCAGTTAAAAAATTAATTTTTGTTTCTACCATCTTTCAACATTTCGAGTCATTTTTCTGATGGAGTGCTCGAGTCCTTGAAACCTAGGTTACCGTTTACATTAACTCAATAGCAGTCTGTTGTCACGTGTTTTGACTCTGCATTTCTATGGCACTCCTTCTGCCTACTGATGTTCCCTAGATTTAAGTATACAGGAAGTGCAAAACGGACAACTTGCAATCCTGATATGGGGAAAGAAAAATAGAGCATCAGCAGATTTTACACACGTTTAGATGTGTCTAGTCTGCCATGCTGTCTCCTAGCATGCAATTGGAGCATTTTTCAGCCACACAAGAGTAGCTGTTTTGGAGATTTTCCAGAAGCTCAGCTTTGAGTCAAAGAGAGAAGTCTACATTTACAAAGAACCATTCACAGCTGTCAGAAGTTAGCTGTCTGTGGGACTCAAAGTACAGCTGCAGTTTTTCCAGAATACTGACAACTTCTGTGGCAACCAGGGTCTTTCACTAGTACTGGGATTTCTGAAGCTTTATCAGTGAAATTGTCAATGCCCTATGCTTGCATATTCCATTTCTGTGGGATTTTTGCTTTTATTGTTTTGTATTCCATGACTTACTGAATTATTTTTCTAAAGTTAGGAAATTATAAGATATGAACTTTTGAAATTATGTGCTTATTATCTCCAGGGGTTTAGAGTTTTAAGCTTCCAGAATGAACAGAAAGCATTAAAGTCTTTATTTTTGTTTTTCTGAAACATGTACGATTGTATTTGTAGCCTTTATGAAGAGACAGCAGCAATATTTAAACTAAATAGGAGTCATGGGAATGTATCCTCCCAATTTTGCTACAGTCAGAAGTATACCCTCCTCTTTTTACTACTGTAAGGATGCTATCTACAGCTCCATTTCTCCTGCAGATACCCTTACGTGTTCTTCATTTTCAGTTAATATTGAATATTCAGAGAAACAAACATATTTTGATGTAATGCAGTATAAAGTGCAAGTGCATTTCTCAGAAATGCAATAACCAGAAACAAAATGTTTGAGTCATAAAACATTTTCTGAAACCTTTTTCTAATCCCCTTCTCTTTTTGCCTCCTTAAAAAGTTTGCATAATTATAGCAAGGAAATGAAAAGCAATTGTGAACAGAAACCATACATTCTTGTTTCTTCCATGAAGTACATAGTACACATTAGAGTAAGTTAAAACAGTATAGGGTAAACACTAACATTTTTTCAAATTATATAACAGAATTTTATCTTAAAGAATATTTTAAATAGAAAACACAGAGGAAATAACCTACAACAAAGTCAGAGATTCAATCATAGATTTGAAATGGGTCAAGAATTAAAATCAGGATAGAATTTATGGCATGTATTTTACATCTAAAATAGCTTCAGCATTCTAGTTTTGCTAAGTTTTTTTTTATTATTATTCTTTTCCCTTATGAGTAAACCTCATTGTTCTCAAGCTTTCATTTGATATCTGAAAATTTTAGATGCCAGTGCAGAGGGGACTTATAAACCTAGCCAAGGAACCTTGCCCCAACCCTTTTTTTTTTTTTTTACTTTGTGTTACTTGGAAATAGCTTAAAGTGTTTGCTAATTCATCCAGGGAATCACTGTTAAAAGGAAGAAGGGGAGTAAAAAGGGGGGATGACATTTTAAGAATCATGACTTCTTTTTCTCTGTGTTATTCCTGACCCTGATCCACCTCACTTGGGTGTTCTGTATCACTTCTAACTTTATTACCTTATTGAGGCTGACCATGTAGTGTAGGAATGTAAAAGATTCCTGAGGAGTTGCAGTGAAAGTCTGTCTGAAATCAGGGCTGGGTGTATCAGTCTGTCAAGCTGCTGTCCTGTGTGCAGCACAGAAACTGACTGTTTTTCAGTGGGAGTATTTTTATATATACAAGTTCTCTGAATACATTGATTTTATCTTTAAAATCTCCTGAATTTTTCTTTTAATTTACAGGATTAAAAAAATGAAAAACCAACTATATTAATGGAAAATGAAATTACCTGTAAATGCATGCTGTCATTAATTTTGATCTTAAAGAAACATTTTTTTTTTTAGATCCTTTTTCTTTTGGGGTAATAAGCAGATGTCACAGGCCAGTAATTTCAAATGTCTCTGTGAGTCTGATGCACAAGATTTCTTCAGGAAAAGTATCTTTTGGATTTTAATATGTTGCCATATTTTGAGTAGTACTGCCTTGCTGTATTTAACTATACATCAGGATGCCACTCAGTGAAAATTACTTTCCCTCTGTGTTGCCATTCCTTGTTCATTTATAAAATAGGTTTGGTGGTTTGGTTAGTTTTATACTTTGACTATGGGTTTTCCTCTTCAATGTTTTTTGAAGCAGATCCAAATTGGCATATTTTAATTGCTCACCATAATCAAATGTCTCTAAACATTGTAACAGATTTATATATATATCGGTGAAACAACCTCCATGATGTTTAAAGAAATATTCAAAAAACACCATTTAAAAAGGCTATGAAAATAAGCATGTAAAGAGAATCAAAAAAGATTTTTTTATTCTATTTCAAAAGGTATCTTCGTAAGTATATTTTCTTCACATCACTGAAAGATGGAGAGAAAAATCTGTTGACAGATGTGTTCGTAGCTCTACTCTGTGGAGCCCAAGACAATCTTTAAATTAAATAGCACATTATTTTTGTATTGCCATCATGTTGCCACAGGTTTCTAAGCAGCCTTGAGGCATTCAATTCCTAAGCCATTGGGAGCTCTTTATCTCATGAAATTTGACATGCCCATTTTGGATAGAAAATGCTAAAATGGAGTCACCTTTCATCATCTCAGGATATGCAAGTTGTCAAAAGACTTGGCTTCCAAGGGGGTTATGAAAGAGCAGATATTTTCAGTTGTTTGGATTCTGTATTTCACTTTGGCCACTGTTTATACAATAAAAGTGAAATGCTCAGGAAAAAAACATAAATCTTTACATGTTATTGCTGTTTCTCTGTGAAATCCACCCTTGTACTCTGTTTTCTAGCACAATAATAAACTGTCACTCAGTTATGTTTAGTGGCAGAGAACTTGAAAGTGGAAACATTTTTTATTAATGTCTGATTACTATAGGGAACTTGTTTTATTTTTTTAGTCCTTCAGCGATATTTTTATCAAGTTTCAAGAGTTAAATTTTATATACATAAAGAAAAACTTTGGAGTTGAACTGTTAATACAGTCAAGACTTTTAGAATGGATATGATAAGTGGGATGAGGGAGAGAATTAGAAGGACAAAAAGTGGCAAAAAATCATCAGCCAAAACAAAAACAATTTAATAAGTGAAGAGAAACAAAACAAAGCAAAACAAATAACACAGAGGCAATTAATCATCCCCTCCTCCCACCAGACTGATGTCCAGCCAATTTCCAGTGCAATACCTGCTTTCAAAAAACTATCCCTGCTTTAGACCTTTCTTCCTTTCTACTTTTCATTGCCTAGCATGCTGTTATATGGTATTGAGTATCCCTTTCATCCATTTGAATAAACTTCATGGCTGTGTTGTCCACCCCTAGCCAACTACCTGAAGAGATACAGAGAGTATGAAACAAAGATCTTAGTGCTGTGCAGGTACTGTTCAGCAGTTAAAACACAGGTGTGCTATCTCACCATTTAGATCACTAATCCGAAATGGCACCATGTGGTCTGATGTGAAAAAGATTAACTCCATCCCAGTCAGACTCATTACAATATATCCATTTTTTTTTAAGATCAAAGTTTACCTTCTTGAACTATTTTTGTAAAAGAGCTTATTGTAACTACTGTCAAGGACATGACACTATATTAGGTGAATTCTCCTGAGTTGATACTGTTCATTTCCTAACTCACAATTCCACAGAACTTATTGTGGGAAAGCAGTCT
>NW_005054407.1:1137174-1204696 GCF_000277835.1 Geospiza fortis | reverse complement strand
ATCAGCAACAGTGTTAAAAATCAGTTTTAAAAATGTTTTATATTATATTCTTTTGAGAGCAGGGAGTCATAAAGAGTTTCACCAAAATTTGCATAAGATTTACCGAAGTGCAGACATAATAAATGCATTCAGAGAATCATTATCAAGGACTGAAATTAGAAAATAATAATCAAAATATATACTCAGAAAGTTTTGTCTTTCTTCCAATATATTCCTTTGGAAACTGGAAGATGGTGACTTCCAATAATTTATACAGTATGTTTTAGCAAGTATGTCCCTAAACAGATGAACAAATATGTATGAATATATTAATATCTATATATAGTCACACACATTTGAGCACCAATATATCACAAAATCACAGCATGGCTGAGGTTGGCTGGAGCCTCAAGAGGTCACCTTATCCAGCTCCTCTGCTCAAGCAGGGCTATCTAGAATAGATAGTCCAAGAACATGTTCAGATGGCTTTTGAAAATGTCCACGAGTGGAGACTCCACAACCTCTCTGTGCCTATGGTATGCATCTATAATTCTGTTACAAATTTGAAACATATAAAAAACTGAGAACTCTGGAAAACAGCCAAACAAAAGATTATGAATTGTTTTTAAGTGTAAAATACCGGATTATATCTACTGGATATAATGTAACATACATATATTATGTCTTCAATTTTTTATGTCAGTAGGAGGTTGTTTCATCAAATGCTATTTAAATAATTTTGAGAGAGTAAAAATAATATAAAATTGGGAATATTTTTACTCACCTACTGTTTGAGTATCTTTATGTATTGATAATGTCTTGTCTTTTCAGGGCTACCTATAATATTGTGTAATATTTTGACTAATCTTTTTTTTTAACCAGTCACAAAGCAACTTTTATACGCATTTTCTCTTTCTGAAGATAAATATTAAGACTGATTTACACCTTTTCTTTTGTAATAATACAAAGATACTGTTTAATTAAGAATGCTGTTTATTAATTTTTGTAAGTTTATTGGTTATGATCTTGAAAAGCATTTATGAGGACATTTACTTATCCTCCTACTGATCTAATTTTCAGGTCATCTGTTAGAATGTGACTAAAGACTAAAATGAATAAATGGTATTTTTCCATTGTGAAATTTAGGCTGATTTTAGAGGTTAGGGGTTTATTCAATGCAAGTACTTTTCAGAAATATTTTATCAGAGTCTACTATTCTCATTCCAATTTTATTTTTCACATGGCATTTGGAAAGACTTTATTGAGTTACTGATGATGTTAAAATCATAGAAACATAGACTCGTAAAGTAGGTCAAGTTAAAAGGGACCTTTGGAGGTTATTTCTTTCAACTCACCACTCAAAACAGGGCCAGCTTCTATCAGATCTTATCAGTATTTTTGCAAATGTTGCTCTCGACACAATTATCAAGGGAGTAACTGAGAGTTTGTTTATATCTATGAAGGAATTTCTGTTGACTTGACTTTCAATTAGCCTGGAGTCATTGATAAGAAATGTCTTTTGAGTTCCTTTAAAAAGCAGCTTGTACTAGTTTTGAATAATTGAGAATTTTATATAGGTGGAGTGGGCTGAATTTGGCTAAACACCAGGTGCAAACCAAAACTGCTCTATCACTCCTCATCCTCGTCAGGACAGGGGAAGAAAAAATATAACAAAAGGCTAATGGGTTGAGTTAGGGACAGGGAGACTTCTGTCATCACTACCAATATGGGCAAAAGAGACTTGCCTAGGGAAAATTTATTTAATTGCTTATCAAACAAATCAGAATAGGGGAATGACAAAGAAAACCAAACCTTAAAATGTATTCATTCCACCTTCCCCTTCTTATTGGGTTCAGTTTCACCTTTAAATTCTCTACCTCCTCTCCAGCTGCAGCTCAGGGGGATGGGAAATAGAGGATTGCAGCTGATTCATCCTGTGTTGTCTCTGCTACTCCTTCCTCCTCAATGTCTTCTGCTGCTGCATTGTGCAGTCCCACTCACAGGAGACAGTCCTTCACAAATAGCTCCAATCCTTCTCTTAAGCTACAGTTCTTCAGGAATGACTCTAGCACGGCTCCTTTCCATAAGGTGTGGTTCTTCAGGACCAGACTTCTCCAGCATGAGTTCCCCACAGGGTCACATGTCCCACCAGGAGCCTGGTCTTCTATGGGCTTCCCATAGAGGATCACTGCCTCCTTCAGTCATACACCTGCTTCAGCGTGAGGTCCTTCAGACACTGCAGGTTCCATGGACACTCCATGGGTTACAGTGGTACCAGTGCTTTAACAGGGTCTTCACCACAGGCTGCTGGGGAATCCCTGCTCCAGCATCTCCCCCACCTCCTTCTTTGCTGCGTTTGGTGTCTGCAGAGTTGCTTGTCCCATATATTCTCACTCCTCTCTCTACAGTCTGTTGCACAGCAGGTTTTGGTTTTTTTTTGTTTTTTTTCCTTCATAACCATGTTATCACAGAGGTGCTCCCATCATTGCTGACTGGCTTGGCTTTGGACAGTGATAAGTGTCCATCTTGGATCTGGCTGTTACTGGCTTTATCTGACATGGGATATGCTTCTGGCATCTTCACCCCCTTATTCTCAAAACCTTGACATACAATCTCATACAATACATAATGTATTCTAAGTACAATATGCAGAGGGGCTTTGGAACAAATATATTTCTTAGCCTGTAATGCACCACTTCTGTAAGATCCAGTTCTATCTTCTCTGGAAATACCTGCACCAGAACTGTAATTAAGTTGAATGAAAGAGGCTTTTATTTCCAGCACTCCCCTTTCTGCTCTGTGACAAAAATGTCATTTGTTTTAGGGTTTGTTTAGACAACAGAAAATTGCTTTTCCTGTCTCATGAAGTTCCTGCAATAATTCTCCGAATCTCCAATATCCAACTGTGTGAATTCACTTACTGGTGATAGAGAAGAACAGACAGTTCTTAAATGTTGTTCACTTTATCGTAAAATACATTAGATAAGGTGTTAACACCCTATTTTCCAATGAAAAGAAAACATTCCTCTTTGTATTAACAAGAAATGTAACCAAGGTGGACCATATCACAAAACCTACATATATACTGAAACGATTCTTATCCAAAGAATGAAGTCCCCATTTTCTTGTCTATTTATTTTTCTGAAGAATGTCAGGTTTGTGGTCAAGGACACTGCTGCGTTGTAACACCTCCAGGTTCTTTGAATTCTCCGTGTTGTAGCAGTGGTATTGACCCTTCTCTTTCAGTCTCTTTGTCTTCTTGTTGACAATAGATTTAGTACATCATGCTTTAGCCACATATTTTCACTTCTTATAAAATACATTTAAAGGGCAATATCAAGCTATTCCAGGTTCTCTGTTCTTCAATGAGTTCTGAAAAAAAGGGGTAAAATTTGCATGAGCTATTTCTTCTTTTTTTTTTTACTACGTAAAACCTTTTTCTCTGTAGAAACAACATAAGTAAATGTTTTCCATTGCTTGTGAATATGAAAACCTTTGGGAAATTGTTTATATTGCTTACATTTTGGATTCTACTCTTTATTTAACTACTTATTGTGTTTATTCTTTTGTGAAGGGTATTTGTCAGGGATATACAATCTAACTTATAGATACTAGTTTAAAAATCAATTGTCTTTGTTAAAAGAAAAAAAACCCAAAGTTTTTATGTCCCTAGTTTTCTACAATACTTTATTTCTAAGTGACCAATACTTGAAAAAGAACAAAATTATGTCTTTTGGCCTACTGACCTATAAAATCAGCTTGATTTGCGAGAAAGAAAAAACATGACCTCCATCTTAATGATGGAATCCCATTCTTTCAGAAGTTACACACTGTAAAATGAACCACTACAATGAGTAACCTATTTGGACTAAGACAATATAAACTAACAGTATAGTTAGCAAATTTTTTTTAAAATAACATAATTAAATTAATAGTAACTATTTTATAAGTAATTGAATAGTAAAATTGAAACACTGAACAATTGTTATTCCATTCTTCAGCCTTATTAGTTCGTTACTTGGTTCTATTGCTTTGAAATTGTTTCATGTAGGAAGGGAAAATGCCTACTATATTTATCAGCATTTGGCCTTATATTTAAAGCATGTCCTGAGATTTGTTTTAACATGTATATATAGAATGTGTTTTGTATGGTTTGCCAATGTCATTTGCCTTGGTGTGTCTTATCTTGACATGATATTGCATGGTTTGTTTATTTCAGGAACACAGTAAAATATCTAGACTGTCCTTTCTTTTAATTCTGAAATCCTTATATAACATCATTCTGATCTACCTTCTTTAACATTTGGTGTGTTGGTAGCACTTTTATATTCTTAATCTGTGTTAGTAAGGAACATCCTGTAATAAATTTAGCATTTTAACATCTGCTGAATGGAATTCATGCTAGTGCCAATACTGAAGTTTTCCCCATCTGAAGGACTATTTAAATAAAATACAAACAAAACCCTGACAGTCTTAAAAGGCATATCTGTGTATAGAGTACTGTAGGAATATTTGCTCTCATTTGTAGTCATATATAATTTCAATCAGAGAATTGGCATAAGTTAAAGTAGCAGAAGTACTTTGAACAAAAATTGCTGTGTTCATAATCAAATAGGTAATCCAAAAAAAAAATAGCTCAACCATATAGTTATTCCATTAAAAACACATGAATTATCTAAGGTCAAATCTTTATAGATATAAGAAAATCTGTAGAAGCAGTTGCCAAAAGTTCTTAAGCACTGGAAAGTTGTAGTGAGTTAACACCAATAGATAGCTGATGTTGCTTACCCACTACACCACAGTAGGACTGGGCAAAAACTGGAAGGGTTAAAATAATAGTTATGGATAATGTAACATGGACTGTTTTTTCTTGATGTTTGGCAGTAGGGACAGATCTTGAAGTGCAGAGTGTGAGCAAAGTTCCTTCGTTGTTGATATCTTTGAAATGGAGAATAAAGTAGTTAACAATGTAATGAGTTTTAAATCATGATGATAATAATTGTAATAAGACGAACAACAGCTATGGGTAGTAACATGTAATATGTAGCTTAGGTGAAATCCAGATGGATTTTGAGAACAAACAAACAAGCAAACAAAAAAGCCCTGAAACCAAAACCAAGCCAAACAAAACAGCAAAGGTGATACAGCAATTGTGGTTCAAAAGTAAATATCTCCATGAATAAAATTATTTTTTGTGATATTTTGTGACATTTTATGTAATATATAACAAGAAAGCAATAAATTTGTGTTTTTCTAGATATCACTAGACAATGATGACATGTTTTCATACAACCATTTTTGAAGAATAAAATAAAACATTTAAGAAGTGCACATGAGAATACTATTAAAATAGTTGCTGCTGTAATTAGAGAAGATTATGAGAATAAGGAAAATCAAATACCTGAAATAGAATTGCAAATATTTTAGAGTTCTAATTGATCTTGTATACCTGTAGAATCAAAATTCTTGATTAATGGTAAACTGCAAAAATGTCAAGATCATAGAAAACAATATTCTTTGCTAAGTAAGATAACAGTCCTTTGTTGCCATGGCAAACACTGCCACTCACCATTATACCCTTCTGTATTATCACCCTCTGAGTACTCCTTTCAGGACCTGCATCTGAGACTTTTTTTGATGGAGTCTGCTGCCTTGTACATTGGATAGTGCCATTGCAAGAGATACAGCTGATAAAGGCTGAAACCAGGATGGAATGATTTCCTTTCCCTAGCCATCAAACTGAAAAAGTGCTTAGCCAGGAATTGGTTTAGCTGAGAGAAAGCAAGCCAGATTTATCTGTAGTTTAGTGCTATATTAGGACAAAAGAGTCTCAGATTCTTGTCTTTGGACATGTTTTTTTGGTCTTTCATTTAGCCTCACAGGGAAACTGCACAAAATAACATTTTATGAAGTGACTAGAACTCTGTGGCTTTTACAGAGCCACAGGCTTTGCCTTTTACAGGGCCAAGACAAAATGTTAACTAGTCTGATTTCAACCCGAATGTTCAAAGAATCTTTTTTACCATGTATAAAAAACAATGTAAACCAACATGTATACCTATATGTAAAATAAATCACTGCAGTCTAGAAAAAAATTCTGCTAACATTGTTCAGTTTGTACGTAAAGGACTCTAAAATATGCTATTGGAAATAGACTTTTTTTTTCTGATCCTACTGTGTCAACAGTGCTGCTCGGTACACAGAAGTTTTAATTAAGAATTAAATGTAGGTTGAGCCTGAGGGAAAATATAATTTAAAAATGATTCTATCTTTTCTAGATTAGTTAAAGAATAATTGGGAAATTCCTTTATGATTCTGTACTTTAGGTAATTATTTCTTTCACAAAAAATCAGTGCCAACTGCTCCAGTACATGTACTTGGTGCTGTTTGGCAACCATCCATCCTGCTTTCATAGTAATAGAGTTCTGAAATTTTGATCCATCATCACCAGTTCTTCTTGTAGATTGAAGTATACCCCAGTAAATTGAAATCTCACAGATGTGAGACTATTTTTAAGCCACTGAAAGCTGTGTTTTAACCTCTATACCTCTATCTAACCTCTATACCCACTATAAATTTTATGTGTATAGTAATGTCTATTACATTCTTTATAAATTAAAGATATTCAAGGTATGTATTAACTAGTGATTCTTATCTCCCTCTGTGCTTTCTGAAGAAATTTAATTTTTCCTGAATTAAGCTCAGGAACTTCACAGTAATATCTAATTACTCTGAATTTATTTCTTTTTATTATGTTTTTTTTTTTTCTGTCTTTCCTGAATTAGAAGATTAAAATGATGCATCCAGTACCTCAAAACAATTTATATTTAATTCCAGTACTTTAAATGTAAAGCACATATGATCAAGGCTATACATTATTGCATTTTTTTCTTCACAATTATCTTATTTAGAAACTATGTTTGAAAAATAATTCTACATGAAACTTATGATCATGATTGATCATGAGCAAGATCCAAATTGGAAAAAAAATTAAGACAATGTAGGCAGCTTTTCTTAATACCAACAATAATTTTGTACTCTGTATCTCACTGAAAGAGGAATGTTTATGTGTTGAGGAGCTTGCATGATTCACATTAATTTTATTGACATGTGGCACTCTGATGGGAAGATGTAGCTGGTTTATGTTATATAACCATGCAGGAAGGATCAGCAACAGGTGAAGAATTGACTGCAGCTCCCACTCCATTTTTCCTGTGCCATTGGGGGTAAGAAATAGACAACTGATAATAAAATTAAGCCTAAAAACAGGGAGGAGGGTGTTTGCAGATTTGAGTTTATTTCATTAGCCTACTCTGATTTTGTTGGCAATAAATTAAACACATTTTCCCAAGCTGAGTCTGTTTTGCCCATTACAGTAATTGATGAGTGATCTTTTTCTGTTCTTATTTTGACCCACAAACTTTTCAGTATTTTCTCTCTTCCCTGTCCAGCTCAGGATAGAAATGATAGGACAGTTTTGGTGGGCACTTAGCATCAAGCCAAGGTCAAACCATCAGACTTCCCAATTTGTCTTCTTGGATAGTCCATCCTGCATTGAAAGCGTGAAGATGTAGGCTAAAATAAATTATTATGTATGACAAGAACTTGTGAGGTTCCCCCCTCTTTTTTTCCTATTTTAGGAAAGTTACCCACTGGATTTATGGGTCCTATTGAAATAATCAATAAAATGATGCAGTAAAAGATGAAAATATCTCCTAGATGTGGCACTCCATGACCACCCATATATCCTCTTAATTTTCAATGTGATTTATAGTATGCAAAGAATTCAAGACAGAGTCAAAAGGCAATTGATCAATACCACCAATAGTTACATGACCTAATTAAAGTACATTAAAGAAAACAGAAATCTGAACCAGGAGAATAATTCCTAATACTTTGTTAATCAAGTCTTTCACAAAATTTAAAGAATTTACCCTGTAGACATTTTAATCTACAGAAATTGATCAAATTAATGGGATAGCCTGAATTTACTTCTGAACAACTAATTTATATTTAAAAATTGCAGTCTGCCAAGTATACTAGGTAGCGCAGACTGTGTTCCTTCATTTTTCAACTCAGCTAACAAGTTGGCAACAGATGTATTGTGATCTCAAAATCCTATTCACTGGGTTTGTATGCAGTTCTACAAACTCTTCCTATCAGTTTTTATTTACCCAGCATCAACATTTTCTATCCATTTTTGTGCTCTGTATTGCTGGTGAAGTTGCTTTGTTAAAATATTCAAAGC
Source organism: Geospiza fortis (assembly GCF_000277835.1). Classification (NCBI taxonomy): domain Eukaryota; kingdom Metazoa; phylum Chordata; class Aves; order Passeriformes; family Thraupidae; genus Geospiza; species Geospiza fortis. Next base: position 1,196,469 of record NW_005054407.1, on the reverse strand, counting down.
AAGTGAAACAAATACATTGAAAATATGGTTAGAATTAATTAATTACTTTTTACATGCACAGTTTCACTCCTTCTCATTGTACTTCTTTTTACTGAATGTATTTTTTTTCATATGGTCATGTATAATAAATATGAAGGAATTCAGCTGTCTTCAGGCAACACAATGGACCTTCTCTGAAATAAAATCTCCATCTAATTATAAATAAGTATTCTCAAAAATCCTTTTGTTTTAATAGAGCCTATCAGAGATTTTCACATACCAGATAGGTTGCCAGATAATTTCTCTATTTTTTAATTACATCCTACATTTTGGCCTAGTGCCTAATCTGAGCTCTTTATGGTCTCTTTTCAGAATTAGCATGTGCCAAACACTGATTGCTTCATAGTCACTTGTGTCTGTCTTTCATTTCCTCTCAGATTTTAGGAAAGGATCCACATTTCAATGCCATCTCTGAAACTAAGACATATCCATGTCATTCAGCTTACTGGATTTCTAGCATTTCATAGTATTTTAAGATGTTTAGCATTAAAATTAAATATATATGTTCTTAGAATTGTGTATAATGTAGAAATAGTAGAATGAAGAGCTACGTGTGAGATTGATGGAGGAAATTTTAGCCCTCACATTATCCCCCCACATCCAACTTTCCTGCTGCAGCACTGATGCTACTCATGCTCTCTGAGCAGCAGCTCAGCTGCTAACTCATGCCTTGATTTTGTGAGTGCAGTTCAATTAATTAAATAATTGAAAGGCTCTATGTTATCTGAGACAACTACGTGGCACTTGCATATGTGAGATCTGCTAGACAGGAAGAAGTATTTCTCAAGTGCAGATACCTGTGTAAGGCAAATGAAATACAGTTTGTGTCAAAGATGCTTCATGTGTCTAAAAGTCAGGGACAAGAAATAAATAGAGAGGAAGTTTTTTTCCCTATTTAAAAGCAAAAAACCACCAACCATCCAAGAATCTGGGTTGTTGTCCTGTTTTTTCAAAGTTTTTACAGAAAAGAGGAGGCAGACTGATGGGTGAAGTGTTATGAAGAAAAGGAGGTTCAGCTGTCCTGCCACTCCCTATTTGCCTTCCAGACACATTTTCTTTGACTTGTAAGTTGAAGCATAAACAACCTTGTTTTAGTAATGAAATAGAGAATTAAATATATAGCTCCAAACAAATTACTGTTCAGTTTAGTTCCACCAGCTACTGAAAGTGCATGAGCATTTTTTTTTTCCATAAGGCCATTTTACAGTTTTGGTGGAAGTAGTCACACAAAATTAGGTTTGCAATATTCAGTGGCAAGAGTATCTACCAGAGTTGCGAGACATTGCTCATTGATCTATAAATTATACCTTCCTTTCCACTGAAGAATGCTGTAGTTGTGGTTTGTGGAGAGAAAATTTCCATGTAAGGTCCCTTTACAAATCCCTCATTAGTCAGACTATTGGGTTGTTCTCATGGAAGAACTCAGAGGTTCTCTCTTTCCATCATGCAAATCTCACGAAGACTTTGTTTCCAAGTTGTCTTTTGAACATTTTTTCTCAATCTCTTGGCTACTTTGCAGGTGGTCTATTAGCAGCTGCCTAACCAGAACTTACCAGGGAGTTTTAAATTATATTTTCTGTAGAATTCCAATAGTGCAAGTCTATAAAAAACCCTAAATAAATATATCACCACAGTACCTATAGAGATTAAAGGTAAGCACAAAGACTTGGAGTCCAAGAAAGAGAGGAACAGATTATGGCATAGGGAATAAATAAATAGATCTTTTATAAGGCATACATTTTTAAATATTTCAACTTGTTATATAATCTAAAATTAACAATATAAAACTTCTGCCTCAAAAAATTCCTAGAAGAAAAGTTTAAAAAAAGGAGAAGAAAATTTTAATGCAAATCCTGGAGTAATATAATATATTATGAATCAGGCTATGGATATTCATTTTGATACATACTGTTATTAAAATTTAGTGATGTGGTAAGTTTGCAAACATAATTTCATGATTGTAAATACAATTTCATAATGTAATTTAGTATATGGTAAATATAATTTACTAATTTAGATATAGATTAGACATACCATAATTTATCCAGCATTAAATGTGCAATGATACAGGATTATAATGACAGAAATTAAAAGAAACAAGGAAAAAAGAACATGCTATTGACTAATGAATCCCAGATAGTCAGCAGTGAAGAAGCAAAGACTAGGAAAACAGTACATCTGTTTGGCCTCTTGGATCTTCAGAAATTGATAAAAAATAATAATTAGAAAAAGAGAGAGAAAAGGTATTTGAACACAGCTATTTATGAACTTTACGAATTTGCAGTTGTATTTACATGCTTCTCTCTTGGTGTTTTTGTCCATTTGTTATGGTGCAATCTAGATCCACAGAGTATATCCAGCCATATTAAAAATTAACAAATTTATAAGAAAAGAATAGATTTTAAATTAATTGGTGTTCTGAGCAATGAAATCAAACAAATAAACAAGGACTAACAATGATTTTAGAAAGAGCAAAGATCTAATGTTTGGAAAGGATTCATCTTTCCTTAAAGGGATATAATGTCCTATCAGTCTTTTGTTAAGAAAGATTAATTCAATTATATTATTCTGTGCCAGGGACAGGATAAATAAAATTTAATAAAAATGTTATTGTTCTTCCTTTCCTTCACCTACTGCACTTAACAAAGGCAATAATATCTAATTTACAAAGTTCAGTCAAACTCACTTTTTCTGTTGGATGGTATTTATTGTTTCTCTCCATGACTCCTGTGCCTATACAAATGTCACTGATTCCCTAGGGTTGTGGAGTGGTTCAGGTCATACACCACATTTTATTGAAATCCTTGCTGGGTAGAAAGCAACTGTTTGAATTCCCAATCTCATTTTAATAGCAGCTAAACATTCAGTAATGTTAGTTTATGGTGGGATTGCCTTGAAAGAGAAGTCACTCAAAAATTGTCTGACAGACCATAGCTCTGTTAGTAAAAAATCCAACAAGGGCCCATCATGCTCTTTTCAAGCAAGAGAGTCATGGAAGTACCATGAGCCTAAGATGACATAGCTCAGCTTTGCACCTGCACTGCTCACTGTAAACACTGTCAATCCACTGATTATTTTCAAGAAATTTATTAATATCTAAAGAGTAAATTCACCAGTTAGCCAGCTATACTTTTCTAACTTTAAGTCATCATAAATTGAAATGTGTAATGTTGATTAATTTAAAAAAATTGAACACATACCTTTTAACATAATTTGTTTGCAAAAAGTCAATCTGAATGGACTAAACTGTGAACCAGCTTTTTAGATGTAACTATCTGACCTATTCTCTGTTAATGTCACTGAGAGATTGGATCTGCCTATTTTATATATCTCCTCTCTTCTGTGCATTTATCAGTAAAAGAGTGCATAAAATATAATTATATTGGAATGTTACCTCTGAAAATGAGAGTAGGTTTGAACTCCAATAAGGTATTTAATTCTTAGAATTATTGGGCTCTGTCTTATCAAATTAGCTATCTCATTTCTTTCATACATCCTAAACTACACCCCCCTCAAAAAATGAGAAAGCACAGATGTCCTAAAAATATTTAATATAAAACAACTGTGTTTTGCAGTAATTTCATCACAGAATTGTTAAGCTTTTTTTACATTTTCCAAATACAACATTTAAAGATACCATATTCAGATGTCTAAGTGCTAAAGCTGTGCAAGATATGGCAAAGATAACATGGTGTTTCAAGTACACTAGACAGCAATATAAGCAATTGCTATAATATAGTTCTGTAGCCAAAGATAGCCTCTCTGTGTACCTAATGAGACTTTAATTAGCTTCATAATCAAGCCTTGTTTTTGATGAAGCTTGTAATATGAATTGAACAGCATGATATTTTTGAAAGAATATGCATAATTTAATTTAATAATTTTCTTTATTAGAGGAGTAGTAGCCAAAAGTGCATCAGTAACTGGAAAATTCTGTTCTGTGATATTTTAATTTCTTTAATTCAATTGGCATAAATTAATATATGCCATGTTAGCAACAGCTTTAAATAAAGGATCTGGCTGTTACAGCTGTCACCTAACTGCACAGACCAGCTTATGAGACAGAAGGTAGCCTTGCCTTTACTACTCTACAGGTATGAAGCTATTGTACATTTTTGGTCAGTCCTACTACCTGGTAAGGATGAGGTTGCTTATATCTTACCTTGGCTTTTAAAAGGAACTCAAAAGTTCATGCTGCATTTTCATTCTGTAGAAAAAAAAGCTTTTCCACTGAGAGGTTTCTAAGATTGCTCAGGAAGTAAAGTGACAGGAATTTTCCTTTCCATTGATTATAAAGGAAAGACATATGTGTTATTGCTGTATTTTCAGAAGGTAGAAGAATTAAAGTAATGTACCATCTGTGGTTAATTCTATTTGGAATAATGGTTTAGTTTCAGAGAAAAAAATCATAGCTTCTAATTCAAAACATTATAAACATCCTGGGTAACCCAAAATGACTGTGAGGCTGGGTTGTACAGATGTTTTTTAATGCTGGGACACTGAAGGCAGAGTCTCTATTTTCTCTTGGCTCTTGCCATTTCCCTTTCATTCTTCAGGGAGAGAATGCTGAGCCAGTGTTGATAGAGGCTTCCCTTTGTCTTTGGTTTTTTGTTGGGGTGTTTTTGGTTTTTTTTTCTTTTTTATGTGGTTTCCTTGGGCAGGTTTTTCTGAGAGGTTGTGTTTTGCAGTCCTGGACTGCTACACAGCAAATTCCACGAGTCTGTGTTTACAGCCACTCCATACAGTATCCCCATCCAGACTCCATACAGTATTCCCATCCCGCCAGCAGCACCCGGTAGCACAGGAAAGGCAGGGTCCGAGTATCCCAGCTGGCTGCCTGCTGCTTCTGCTAGCAGGAAGGTGAAGTTCCCCTCATGCATTTCATCTCTTTACTGAATTTCAGCCGCTGGAATGTGCCAGCTGCCTTCACCATCCGAGGCAGAATGCCGCTGCTGGAGGGGTAAGAGGGAGGAAGGCTTCCACCCTCTTTGTCTCCCCACACACAGCTGTCTCAACAGGTGCCATCTTGGGTGAGGAGTTTTTCCACCATTTTGAGTTTGTCTTTGTTCTTTTTTACTTGTGATTATCACTGTTACTTTCCTCTTGGTATTTCAGGGATTTTTAGTAAAGCGTTAAATCCTTTCACTAATATCTACTCAGTTTTTTTTTCTCATTATTGATGGAAAGGGATTGATTAAAACTAAAGGGGAAGTAACTCATTTTGGAGTGTCCACCCCTTAACTTGTCTTAAACCAAGAAAATAAAGATTTTGTGACATATTTACACTACTATCTTTTAGAAAATCAACAAAACCTTTAATTCTAGGCTCCTAGTCATCTGTAGTGGTTCTTTTTGCTCTCCTTGCCTCTGTTCGAGACTTTGAAACTACAAGTTTGTTTTAATGTGGTTGCAAGAATAGTTTGGTTCAACTAGTCTTTGCTGCAGCAAAAGGGCACTTATTAATGTGATTACACCAACTTTAGTTTCCTGTACCCTCTGCAGTCCCCTCCACTCCTCTGGCAGACTTTGCACCCTTAAACATTCCTACATACTTTTATGCTGTGTTCCACAATATACAATGTGGATACTCCTTGTCCTCTAAGAATCATTCTTCTGAGCTGTTACACCACTCTGGGTTATTCCAGGCACAGAACTACAGAAAAAGATAAAGAAAGAAAGGAAGAGAGTAGAAGAAAAGAAAGAAAGGAAGAAAGTAGAAGAAAAGGAAGAAAGGAAGAGTATTAAAATTGAGATCTCAGAGTAACCAGAAAGTCCCCAGAGGAAATTAAGAAATTTCCTTGTCTACTATTCAAAAGAAAATTTAAAAAATTGTTTTCAAATATTTCTCTCTATCAAATGATGGAACTTGTAAACATGTGACTGTTTTCTTTGATATCTCAGAAAAATTCATTCTTTTGATAATAGAAAGGGGATCACAATACATAGTTTTAAACTCTTCAGCAGATAATGAATTAATAACAGTAAGTAAGAGTAAGTAATAGTGGATTCCAAAATATTAGAGATAGAGGGACCTTCCCCTTTAAACCTTCAGACTATTTAAACCTATTTTATTCTTAAACAACAAGCCATAACTTATATGTTTTGTCTCCTGTGTTTATAAAATACAAAAATATGTTACATATTTGTATAGTATTGTATGTGTGTGAACACTGTATGTAACTGTCTCTATGTAGAACATAACCGGCAATAGTAACATAGAAACCTTAACATATTTGACAACACTTCTTTCCTATATATTCACATTCACACTTAAAAACAGTGCTGGGAAAAACTCTGACAGTGCATTGTAAATACCTTAACCTGCAATTTCAACGCAGAGCTGGCTGCTAATAACTACAGTTCTGTCTCCATCCGTGTTCTTCTTGACCTCCGGCTCATTCCTTCTGTGAAGCAGGAAATGAGAAAAAAAGGAGATGCTGTTGTGCTCAAAGTCTATGGCAATCCATGACAGCTCCAGCAACAATTGCTACTGTGCAGAAGACTTGTTAGAAACTTTTTTGAACAGAGTATGTACATATGGCTACCTTGGAGAGAATTTATGAGACAGTGGTGTCAATTTCTGTAGGATCTTCCTGAGTACCTAATCATCTATGGAAAAGAAAGAAAGAAGGTTATTGAGGTAATAGATATACAAGGACCTTATTTAAATTATTCTCTGTTGTCAGACTTCCAATATAAAGTTTTATGGTCCAGCTGTCGCACAAAAGCACCTCTCTAGACCATTATTCCAAATACAATTAATCCTACATAACTGTTTCTGTGAAAACTTCTACTTACAGTACAGGACTGCCAGCTCAGTGGGATCTTGACTTCACTTGAGAAGTCTTCTTGTACAGGCAACATGAGGTCTGTATGGGGATGATGCCTGAAGACAACTAGCCTTTAGGAGAATTCCAGAACCAGTATTGACAAAGACAACGCTGCTCTTTTCCTTGTTGAAGGAGCAGGGAATGAAAGTGCAGAAGCAGTACTATCCTCAAAACAGATTGAATAAAGCACTGAGCATCATCAAAAGGCAGAATTTGTGCTCTGAAAATTTGAGGACAGCTATGTGACCGTGTTCGCAGGGGTCAGAGGATGAGGGAAGAGACGAGGATCTGACTCCATGTTTCAGAAGGCTTGATTTATTATTTTATGATATATTAAAACTATACTAAAAGAATAGAAGAAAGGATTTCATCAGAAGGCTAGCTAAGAATAGAAAAAGAAAGAATGATAACAAAAGCTTGTGTCTCAGACAGAGAGTCTGAGCCAGCTGGCTGTGATTGGGCATTAATTCGAAACAACTCTATGAGACCAATCACAGATGCACCTGTTGCATTCCACAGCAGCAGATAACCATTGTTTACATTTTGTTCCTGAGGCCTCTCAGCTTCTCAGGAGAAAAAAATCCTAAGGAAAGGATTTTTCGGAAAATATCATGGCTACACAGCTATAGCTTTGATGAATAATAATTGTGTTGGAAGACTGAGTTTCTGCCAGGTCTTAAAATGAATGGAAGAGTTTTTGAAAGGACCTGACGCCAATAGGAATGTTATACATGAACATTAACATTCAGAGGGAAGAATGGACTATCATGAGTTTCAGAATCACAGAATCATAGAGTGGTTGATGTTGGAAAGGACCTCTGGAGATAATAATTTCCAACCCCCTGAAGCAATGCCGCTTATAACCAGTTGCCCAGGACCATGTCTATACAGCTTTTGGATATCTCCAAGAATGGAGACTCCACAATCTCTCTGACAACCTGCACTATTTAGTGTTCAGTCACCCTCAAAGTGAAAAAGTGTTTCCTGATGTTCAGAGGGAACCTCTTTCATTTCAGTTTGTTTTCATTACCAGTGATCCTGTCATTAACCATCCAAGACTGGCTCTATCTTTGGGATCAGTACAGTTTAATACCTTTATCAACGGTATAGGTGGGATAGACACTGGGATCTATGCATCCTCAGCAAGTTTGCAGATGACATCAAGTTGATTTGTGCCATTGATACACCTGAGGAAAAGAATGCCATACAGGGGGATCTGGATAAGCTTGTGAAGTTGGCTTATGTGAACCTCATGAGGCCCAACAACACCAAGTGCAAGGTCCTGCACCTGGGTCTGGGAATCCCTTATATCAATAGAGTGCAGGGGATGAAGGGATTCAGAGCAGTCCTGTGGAGAAAGCCTTGAGGCTACTCGTGGGTGAAAAGCTGGACATGAGCCAGCAATGTGTTCTTTCATCTTAAAAAGCCAATTTGTGGACTGCAGCAAAGGAAGCCTGGCCAAGATGTCAGGGGAGGTGATTCTGCTCCTCTATGTCTCTCCCTGAGACCCCACCTGGAGTACTGCATCCAGCTCTGGAGCCCTCAGTACAACCAAGACATGGACCTATTGGAATAGGTCCAGGGGAGAGACACAAAAATTATCAGAGAGATGATAAATGTCTCCTATGAAGAAAGACTGAGTTGGGGTTGTTAACTGTATCCTGGATCCAGGAGAAGAGAAGGCTCTGTGATGACTTTGCTCTGGCATGAGACAAAGGATAATGGTTTTAAACTAAGTAGGAGTAGACATGGGGATGAATGTCTTTACAATGAGCATGGTGAGTCCCTGAAACAGGCTGACAAGAGAGACAGTAGATGTCCTGTCTCTGGAAACACTGAAGATCAGGTTGGGCGGGGCTCTGAGCTACCTGATCTAGTTGAAAATGTCCTTGCTCGTTACAGTGTATTTGAACTAGATGATCTTCAAAATTCCTTCCAACCAAAACTAATCTATGATTCCCTGATCTTCTTTGCAACCTCCCTTTAGGTGTTTATATACATTCATTGATAAAATCTCCCTGAACCTTTCCTTTTCTAAGCTGAAGAGTCTCAGCTCTTTCAGCCTTTCTTCACTTTCTTCATAATTTTTGTGGCCCTTTGTTGGACTCTTTTGGGTATGTCTGTGTCTGCCTTGTTCTGAGGAGCTCAGACCTGGATACAGTACTCCAGGCATGGTCTCAACTATCTGCTTCATAAATATAACTCAGGAAAAAATTTTGTGTTTATAACAGAGTTTTAGGTCTAGATAAGCATTAAAGAAAAAAAAAACAAGGTAAAATGAAAAGAAGACTTGGGTTGTTGCAACTCTCTTAGCGATACATAAGACCTCTAGAAAAATCGTTTGCAGTCCATGCAGTACCTCTGGTGTTAAACATCAGAAAGAGTTGTATCTGCTGAGAAAAATATTATCACTTAATGGGTGAAGAAGAAACAAAAAACCCCAGGAATTAATTTGGCATAGGAAATTAAAAGTGTGAAAAATCACAGAGAAACCTTCCTAAGCAGCTGCATGCTCCTCAGCTGTTAAAAGTTGAGTACCACTTCCCTAAATGAAACTCAAGAATGATCTCCTTTGAATGACTTCACTTGTCATCAATTTCAGTCAGTACAAAAAGTCTGTAACCTCATCAAAATGTGATACTCTTATTAATGGACAAATACAGTACTCCAGATGATTGATTTTTCAAATATTCTCTGCTCTTCTCAAAGGCAAACCAGCAATATGATATTCACAGATGCAGACCAGCTGATAAGTTTATCGGCCTATTAGTTAGAAGTGAGATTAAATTATTATTTTCAAAGAATTGCACTTGTTACTAAGCGGTATGTCTAGTAAAATACCTTAAGTTCTTGAATACTGCACTGATTTGTGGATTCTACCGGAAAAGCTAAGAGGAATGCTCTGCATTTAAGCCATTTTACAAAGAACTGTAATGGGGAAACAAGGAAATTATTAATGCTAAATTCAGAGTTTCTCACTGAACTTAGGCAAACTTGACTGAAATTAGGCAAACTTGCATAACAACAATCAGGGGTTTTGCCTACCCCCATCCCAAACTAGTGGGGCATGTGTGACCTTGTCTGTCTTTTCTTTCCACACAGTACCTGTGTAAGAATATTCCCATTAGATTCAGAAAACGTTTTATTTCTACTTAAAAAATAATCTGAACAAAAAAATCAGGATGTGCTTGAAGTCTGGAGCAGCTGAGCTACATGGTGCAAAGCTGTCATTTCCTACACTTCTACCATTCACATTTCAAGTGATCTGTATGCTGAGGCAACTGTTCTAAGCAAATGATATTGATTCAGCTTCAAGGATGACATGAAAACATCCAGATGGCATGCATGCTTTACATTATAAACATTGGATAAATCATAACTTAAATATTCAGAAAGGTGGTCACAGTATCTTCTACGTCAGTAAATAGGAAAAAATAGATTGGCAATGGGTTTTCAAAATAGTCATATTCCTTCCTTGTTTGAGAGACATAGGTGTGCATGGTCTATAATTAAGATTTGAAATCTGTTCAGGTTCAGCTGAACTAATTATTGCCCCTTTCTGAATCTAATGTTTTTGAAATTAAATAAGAAGGAATTGGGAGGGGATTTTTTAATCAGCTGTCATACACATCTCCTGAACAAAGATCCTATGTAATGAATTAAATGAAAGTAATTTAGAAAGAAATTCTCTGAGGAGGAATTCTTTTATCATCTACAATTCATGGTAGTAAAAGGGATGTATTATGTTATGCTACCTACCCATACAGTAATTACATTCAAAGGACACTGAAGACTTGTCGTTCTGTGCAAAAGTCGAAACTTTTAAGTTCATTCAATTGCAAAACCTGACATTTTGGAGAAGGCAGGGGAAACGGCCTTAAAATAAGTAGTTTGTAAAGAAACTGATCCTTTCATGTAGCGGGAAAGCAACACTGCATGGTAGCAACTAAGGAAAAATAAGTAATCTACCACAATTCTTGAGGTGTCAGAACTGCAAAGAAATAAAAAAGAAAGCTAAATGCGTCTCAATGTATATTTAATGTGTATTAAATAATGATAGTGATATTTTAATGACAAAATTTGATTATTGGATACTCCAGTTAGTGACAGTATAACCCATGCCTTTTTGTAAGCTGAATATCTTCTTAAGGCAAGATTATTTAGACTTGAATGGAATGCTTAAAATATTCTCTGCAAACTCTATTTTATTAGTTGTCATTAAAATTATTAATAGTCTTTTGTTTCCAGAGATTATTCAGTAATTTAAGATTAGTTTCAATGCAGAAATAATATATTGCTGTAGACAGACTTTTATAGGTCAATTTTTCATCAATCTTGTGAAATAGAACAATTTCCTATTTTTGACAACCATTTGACTAAGGAGATTACTATAACTACTTTTAAGTGCATAGCTGGTGTTCAAATAAATTATTTATTTCCTCAAACACTCAATGCATTTTGAATCAATATTTATTATGCACTGCATTAGGAAGATAATTTAAGAAATTTTACTCATTTTGGATAAGCAGATTAATAGAATAAAATTTGATGGGATCTTTTGTGTCTATATGGAGCATAATCCAAAAGGATGTTCTGTCATGAGTTCTTACCCTTCCTGGTTCAATGTTTGAAAAATACTATTATAACAAATACTTGAGATCAGAAAGATAAAATCATAGAATTGTTAAAGTTGGGAATGAACCTTACTTAGTACACAAAGATCATTGAGTCCAGTCTTTAGCATCCCACCGCCATGTTTACCACTAAACCATGTACCCAGGTGACAACAGAACTAAACAGTAACATTCAAAATTTGAAACCCTCCCTCCTCTCTTTCCAATCCCCCCAAAATATACATATATGCTAAATTTGGATAACAAACTTTGGAGCTATTCATTCATTAATGACTAAGTAGGATGTCACTGAAAGGTGAAAAAACCTGAATGTTAAAACAAGACATGGAAAGATGTTGCAGTGATGATCTTGTTTCCTTCCTCAACACAGGGAGAGAACCCTTCATTGTTAGTGTGGGTAGCAGTACAAATCTACCTTCTTCTTGGCTGCAGTCTAATTTTATGCAGCTAAACTAGATATTGAATAACTGGTCTTTGAATTTTGTCCTCTTCTTCTCAGTGTCCCTCACAATATTTTGTTAAATCTGGCTGAAGAATATAGATTACAAGAGTGTTTATAGAATCAACGACAAATAGGGCATTTCTTGGTTTGCTTTCTCCTTGGAGTAACATTAGCTGTTAAAAATGAATTGTTAAAAAAATTCATAATTTTTGCATTTTCTTAGTAACATCACCGTAATTTCCTGCTCTGGGAATTGAAAGCTGCATTACATAAAGTGTTCAGTTCAAATCATTTTACTAGGAGAAACAGATTTTCTTACCTGTGGCTATAATCCGTGGATTTACCTATTATAAAAGTGCAATTAAGAATTATAAATGCATCAGCATTCTTCAGCTGAAGAATGAAGGAATCTCATGGGTGGAAGGAAGCTTACTTTTTTTAATTCAGGAGAAGTAAATAATGATAGTATTTCATAAAACAGTATCTCCTATTTAGAAGAATTAATGAATACTATTTTTACTGTAGTAGAAAAAACAGTATATCATAGGTAAAAAATAAGAAAAGAAAATAAATCCAAATTAAATAAATATTTGGAAACATTGAGTAGTAATAATTATTCACTGTAAAGATAACATTAATGAACTTTACTGGATACTTTAGTATTGCAATATTATTGACTTGCATGTATTTTCTGTATTGGGATTATACAGTACATGCAATTAACGTTTTAGGTAAATCTTGATAAACTGAAAATAAAAAGAAAAATAACTTTTCTTTACTAAAATGCAGTAACTACTCTCAGTAGTAATTCTGGAGTTCTGAAGATGCAAAAAACAACTTTCTTTATCAAAATGACAAAATAAATGCTATTTCTAAGAAAGTTTTTTTTTTAATTATTATGATGACTTATATGGATTCTTCCTGCGCTTTACTCTCAAGGCTGAGTTTTGATGGAAAACTTGCAACTGCTCCAGTTTCATTTTCCACCGAGCAAGCCTCCTTTCCTTACTCCAACAACGACTAGGAATTTCTCATTAGGTTAACAAGTTTCTCAACCTAATTATAAAACAGTTCAGCTGAAGCTCCTGAATCTGCTAATTTCAGATGGAATTGATTTTTGTTATTTTTAAAATTATATTTTGATAGTTCTTTTTGAAAGTCATAAATCAAGGTTGCTTCAACAGCTCATTTTTTGGTATGAAGGAAAGATTTATATTTGAAATTCAGTATTAGACGACGGTGAACAGGCAATACTTCCAATTATGTTATAATTATACGACATATAAATGTTAATATAGACGTATATATTAATATTTTCTAATTGGATTACAAGATTTGAATTATTTATTGACTATACTAAAAGAGCCTGTTCCAAAGTACATTAGTACTCAAAGTAACCTCAGCATGACAGTCTCTACTGAAGTAAGGAGAAGGTGGGTAAATGAAAAAAAAAATTACTTTTGAAAGGAATAGGGTGGGAATTCTGGAGCTTTTTCTTTGTCTTTCCTTGTCCTTATTTTTGCAAAGAGGACCAAATCTTTAATTTAGCTCAAAAAAAAATCCCTTTATTACTGTATTTGTGGTAATTATACAGATTTTATTTAGACCAATTTTAACTTGCATGACTCAGAATTAAGGAGAGATTCAGTACTTGTGAAGCTTGACCATCATTTGACCATGACAATAGCCATAGATTTAAATAGCCATGTTTTCTTTATTTCTGTCAGAATCACAGAAGGAGAATAATGATAACTTTCCTACTTGTATTACAGAAATGTTGACCATGTTCAGCAAGTTCTTTTTACAGCATCTTTAAATATAGGGCTTTGATACAAGGCAGGAAGAGATTCTGTGCAATTCAGCCTGGTTATATGAAACACACTGCATTTTACAGAAACAGTTCCAGATCACGTATTAAATAAAACATAGACTAAATTCCTTCCAGAACTATTATTTTTTCTTGAGAGGAGAAATTTATTTAATGTTCTTACTGTTTATACCTCAAAAAGCTGACTTTAGAGGAAAGAAAGCTAAACATAGTGTTTTGATCATAACTTTGAAAACAAAATTATTTGGGGTCAGATCTACTCTGAGCTTTTTAATTTTCAACAACACAAAACCTACATATAGATGGAAATAACAGCATTGCATTCCACTTCAGTCAGCAGTCTAAACAGCAGGATTTGCACTTTTATGCCAGCAGTTGAGTTTCATTAACTTCCCATGAGCTTCTGTGCAGAATTAATGGATTAAGAATTCATCTTCAAAAGCCTAAACCGTTCTGTCTAGGCTGTTTTCTTTCCTTGTACCATATTGCCTGAGTTATGATAACCAGAAATTCCTGATCCACAGTTTCCTCCATGTAATCAGCTGTCAGGCTACTTGATTTAGAAATACTAGACTCAGGATTTCTTTTCTGCTGTTGTTCTTACCACCTCCTGGATCTGCTATAGCTCATATCTGTAAATCTCATGGTCTCATTATAAGCCCCATCTTTTCCTGTGCAGCTTTAGAGAGGCTGGATGAAATACAGCAACGTGATTGCTCTCTTCTGGTGGGCATATATTTAGAGAGGCACGTTAATCCAGTATGTGGCAAAGGTATGGATAATCTCATTTATGTCAGAGGTATGAGGGATTAGAATCCTTTGGATTGTATTATTTTAATTAAAAAGAAATAATCAGCCATACATCATGTTAGATGAAGCCTAACAATTCTGTTAGTAAGTGCCAACCAGCCAAGACATTGTTATGCAAAGGATAAAATGTAGTGTCTTCAATAATGTTTTCTACATGTGTAGTGGGATAATCTAAATATTGGCTAATTTTTTAGGCGTAATAATAATAATAATTTAAAAATTCAAATAACTTTTTTATGATAACTAGAGTTATCATAAAAAGTTTTGAAGTTCACAGTTTTCATCCTTCAAGAGCAATGTGTAATGAAAGATATGCCTTTGTAGTATTTGAATATTGAAAGCCAAAATATGAACTTCCTTAAAATTACAGTTTCCCATTTCAACTCTAATGGGCTGCTAACAGATTCATTGCATTTATTTGAATTGAAATAATTTTAAACAATAATAAACTTTCTGGTGAATCTAATCTGTTATCAGAAATATGGAGTAGGTGATTCTACACTTACTTGAAAAAATATTAAAATTGAATGGATTTCAATAGATTAGAATAGAATAGAATTTCAGTTGAAATGAACCTACAATTGTCATCTTGTCCAGCTACTGAACACTTCAGATGTAACCAAAATTTAGAGCATATTATTAAGGGCATTGTCCCAATGCCTCTCAAACCATGACAGTTTTGGGGCATCTACCATCCCTTTAGGCAGCCTGTTGCAGAGTTTGACCGTCCTCATGGTAGAGGAATGCTTTTAATATCCAGCCTAAACCTCCCCTGGTGCAGCTTTGAGCCATTCCTAGATTTCTTATCACTGGATTCCATGGAGAAGAGATCAACACCTGCAATTCCACTTCCTCCACTCAGTGTCCTTTTCTCCAAACTAGACAAAGCCAGAGTTCACAGATGCTCCACACTGGACCTGTCTTCCCACCCTTTTACCAGCTTTCATGTCCTGCTCTGGACATATTCAAGTACATTAAATGCATCCAGAGGACTGCTATTTGTGTGGTATACTGTTTAAGTATAGTTTAAGTGATGTCATGGATATGTTTAAAATCACTGCTTAAATAATTTTCTTGCCAGTAGCACCTAAGCATATTTAGCAGATCAGATAAACCAGGGGGAAAAAAAAGTATATGGCATGCTGCTTCATTTTTGGAACAAAAACCTTGTTCCAAACTACATTGGTTTTGGTCCTTAGCTGAAAAAGGTCTATCATAGCAGGATATTAGCTATATGATTCCTAATACAGGATTTAGTGCAACACTTTCTTCCTCATTTATTAAAGAACCTAAAACTTTTTTTCTCCCTAAATTCAATTCTAATGCAAAGTAGTATGTGGGCTTTTAAATTGTAAAATCCATGTACATTGCTTTTCATGAAACTTGCTTTCCTCTGTATAGACAATGTAATTTCAAAAAACTGAGATGAAAAAGCTATGGATTTCTCTTGGCCTTTCATTTCCTATTTGAATTTTCTATTGTATGTTAGCTTAAAAAAAAATGAACAAGATCTAGCCATTGATCTATTCTTTTGAAAACAAGGCTATTAATTTATGTACTTGAATTGGAGCAAAAAATTATTATCATTCTACCTCTTTACTCAGACATTGAGATAAGAATTGAAATAACTGTAGAACTTTTAAGTCTGAGAGTTTTCACTCAATTCCTCTGTCCTTGTGAGATTTTTTATTTAAAAGTCCCAATTATTTGGGACCCTTTATTTTGAGCCTCGTAAGAAGAACATTATATACTCCCTCAGCTAGCTCAAATGCTGCAATTAGCAATACAAATGGTTTCCTAAATTCTGTTGATGTCACTGCTGTGCTTGTCCTCATTTATAATTGGTTTCATGGTTCAGATCGGAAATACTTTTCTTTGATGTTTTCACAAGTGGGAAAAATTATGTACCTTTTTTGTGCTTATCTCAACAGAAGGTAAACAATTTTAATAGCCTGTTGGATTGCTAATTAGAGCTAATTGTGCCTTGATTGACCTATCTTGACAGAAGAACCTTACAATATTTCCTTTCTTCACAAAGTGAGGATTTGTTTGCATGAGTAACTTGTGTATGCTCAACCTTAGAGGTAGACTTTTTTGGCTGTGATCATCTGAATTTGTTAATTTATATTTCATGACTTCTTATCAGCTTGTGGCAAAACTCAACCTCATCATTTGTGCACTGCAACATGTGATTTCTTAATCTGTCATTGTCTACAAAAGTGGAAACTAGCACAGACAAAATATTTATTGAATAAAAGTCTGAACCCCATGGATAAACTTTTCTCTGCACAAACAAAAAAAAAAAAAAAAAAGGAAAAGAGAGAAATATAGATGTTCCATGCAAATAACTAAGATGTAATGATGGACTTTGGATTTCTATAATTGCCTTTTTGAAAAAAAGAGTGGTGGGTCTGCCCACTGCTAATATATGAAGGAATTATATATTTACAGAGCTTTTGACTCCTTTTGGTTGATAAAAGGTGTTCAGAATTTAGAAAATTATGTGTCTCCTACTTGCAAGAAATAATCAATTGGAGTTAGACTCTATGTGAGGTCAGTATTATCCTGAGCCTCCCAGAAAATGTTTAAAGGCCTAGGAACTGTTCATCTTTATGTAATCTAATGTAGAAAATGAATTTCAAAACCAAGTGTTTTGTAGTAGCTGTTTTGATACAAATTATAAAAATATTATTTTTTCTCAATATGGCCTCCTACAGAAATGTCTAAAACCGGAGTGAATTCTGTAAGGAATTGTTATGAGTGAGTGTTTGAGATTGCTTAAAAAGCCTGTTACTCACTCGTAGCAGGCTTCTGATGGTGAGCTGTGGTATTCTTGTCTATTAGGTACAATTTTACAAGAATTCATTCTTGTGTGATGAATGAGTCAAATGTAGAACATGTTTCCAGTTTTTAGGCAATTATCAGTTTGAAAAACAGCCAAAAGAGAGCTTATTCAAAGTGTTTATGCCTCACTGTGCTTCACAGTTCTGTTCTTTGGCCTGATGACTGGAAAAGAGAACTTGTATATTTCGTTATTAGTAAATTTTGTAAGTTAGCCCTTCTGAAATTTCATGCATAGGAAGCATTTTTTTCCTGTTCTAGGAGGACAGAAAAAGCTATGCAAATTTTTGCCATAGTGCTTCTGCTATAGCACTTTCACCAGAAAAATGATCTAAAAATTATATGAGCCATTATCTGTTCTAGCAAATGACTACTCTGTAGCATAGAAACCACAAATAATCTTGTTTTGATGCATTGATGAGAGAGCAAAAATAAAAATACAGAACACAGCTGGACTATTCCAAAGCCTTAAGAAATTTCAATAATTGCTACATTATACTATTAGTCTTAGAGACATCACTAGCTATGCTATATCCCCATGCCAAAATTTAAAAAGTGAGCTTGTATTTCCAAATTCTTTAAAAGTGATCACAGTGTCAATAGTAAAGTGGAAAAGTTTCTTATCACTGCATTACCCTGAAATGAGTGACTAATTAAAAAGGCTGAATTTGTCTTAAGAATGACCACTCATGGGCTGCTATTATGCATATTCTGAATCGTGAAACAGTATAATTTGGAAATCTATTTCTGTATTCAATCTTCATGTCAGCCGTTCTTCTAGCACTTCAACGGACATCAGCAATTTATGATTAAGAGAGAAGGAAATATGTGGAAGTAAATAAGAATGTAATATTCAAAGAACAAAGCAGTAATATAATATTCCCACTTATCTTGGATGTATTTCTAAATAGATTAGGTAGGTAGGTAGGTAGGTAGGTAGGTAGGTAGGTAGGTAGGCAGGTAGATAGATAGATAGATAGATAGATAGATAGATAGATAGATAGATAGATAGATAGATAGATAGATAGTTTCAGGTTCTATACACTTCAAAACATTTCAAAAGGGTGTTTAGAAATAACCATTGTGAGGATAAAGCATGTAGTAAGTTTCTATTTTTGAACTGTTTACAGAGTAGAGTACAGAAAAAAAGCCATAATGGAAGCATTTACATGTTCACTGTTGATTTGCATGTGTGTATGTGTGACCAGAATATAGATATACTAGAATTTGTATAGTGAAATAAATGCATAGTGCAGAATATAATATAATATAATATAATATAATATAATATAATATAATGTAATAATTAGTTTCCTGCTATAAAAAGAATAACATTAAAACTTTTATAGAAAGGATTCTTAAGGCTTTTTAAGTAAACCTGAAAGTTAACTTCACCAAGCTTTTTTTAAAAGAATGTTCTGTCCTGTGGGTTCTGTGTGAAGATGCAGAAGCAATCTCAATTGATTTTTCTATTGCTTTTATTCCTTTCTATTGCTTTTATATCCTTTATTAGCTGTTTTTGGTATTACACATGCCCCCATGTTAGATGAAGGGACATTCTGCAATGCTTATTTTCTCTAAGTTAACCAAAAAAAAAAGAGGAAAAAAGACCATTTGCTTTTATTTCAAACAGAAAGGAAAAGTGGCAAAGGAGTCACAGCTCTGTTCTCATGTCACTAGAACTTTTAAGGACAGCCCTTTGAAGAAGCGAGGGAGGAAGGAAGGGAAGGAGGGAAGGGGGAAGAAGGGAGGGAGGAAGGGAGGGAACATGAGGAGGATAATGAGAAATGCTATAACTAATCACAAAAGAATTTTCTGTTAAAAATTAATAAATAGGATTAAATCAAATTGAAAAATGAAAATAATTTTGGTTTATTTAAAGAACATAAAAAGTAATTACCTAGACTGCCAGTTGTATTTTGTACATAATTCTTTCCCAAACTATACTACAAAAAATGTCTATTTGTTAAAAGGACACTAAATATTCCAATGCATTATGAGAATAAACATTTATAAGCTGAAGGCTGAAAGATTATCAAGTAGGTTCCAAGAGTATCAATCAGAATAACTAGTTAAATGCTAAAGGAAAAATATTTTTGGTGTGACATATCCTGAAACTTGTTAAAATAGGTAAGGACTATTTAGTTATATCTATGCCATATCTTCCTAGTTTCATGAGGACATCTGATTTTAAATTGACTGTAGCAAATCAGTTCAGATGCCTTAATATTGACATCTAATGAAATTTAGGATAACCTGGGGTATCTTGATTGCCACCTGTCCATTCAGAAATATTCAGTTAGGTCTTGTGCATTATTTGTATGTCCTTGGGGCATAGCCAATACAATTGGGCCCTGTGTTTAGGTAATTAAACCCTAGATTTTGAGAAGCCCACACTTCCTTAGGCACTTGAAGTGGGATTCAATCTCTCAGCTCATTACTCTTAGCTAGATTTCTTCTTCCACATTCTAGTCAGCAGGCAGAAGCACTTCCAAACAATTGCTGAAAGAGGTGAATCTGTAAGAGACGTGCAACACCACATGCCAGAATGTCTTCGCTGATTATACAGGTAACCCACATAGCTGGCTCAGAATATCAGTAGGACTCAACTTTCTACTAATTTTAGATATCTACATGCAGATTCAGCATTTTGATTCTCATTTAGTCACTGGATTTCCAGTCATTAGGACTTCATTCAGTCGCTCAAGTTTATATATCTACTGTGTGAAGAGGTCTCTTGGTCATGCTCTGGCAGTTATTTCAGTCCTTTTCAAAAACTTTGATTAGTTAGGACATTTCACATGGGGCAAAGCTCCTACCTGTGAACAATGAATTGAGTCTATTTGAGTCTTTGGATTCTATGAAGCTACTCAGTTACTGTAAGTCAGTAATTTACTTGCCTAAACTTACTCCCCCTTAGAAGTTCTACAATATCTGAGACAGCCACATAGGACACATGAGACACAAAACAGATAGAAGAACTCCATCCTTCTGACATGACAGTGGAAGTCCATACAGGATATGGTAGGACATCACAATTTGCAGTAGATATTTATCTTTAGGCGAAGGAATCCCATCCTATACGTTTGAATTTTGGCTGACTAAAGTTAGCTGAGAAGACTTTAATTATTATAGTATTCTGTATTTGAATAGAATTGTCTTGGCTAGGATATCTGTAATGGACAAGCTAAGTGAAATCAGCTGAGTCTCTGATAATAAATTACATTTGTTCAGCACGGATCTTTTTTTCTTTCACCAAGGATTGGTCTGCACACAAACTACTAAACTGTCTCCAGAGCAAGGGATGTGTATGAAGAATATCTGTTGAAAATGGTCCTTAGTTTATGATAAGTTTCATAAAAATCATATGAAGATCTTAAGTTGGAAGGACTATTAAGGGTCTTCTAGCCTTATTCCCAGCTTATCACAGGACTACCTAAAAAAATATCTTATGACTAAGGGCATTGTTGAGATGCTTCTGGGGCTCTGACATTCTCTTTACCATGACAAAACTCTTCCCTGGGAAGCCTGTTGTAGTGACGACCACCCTTTTACAGAGGAATCTTTTCTTAATGTCAAATCGGAACTTCCTCTGAGACAGCTTTATTCCATTTCTTTGTGTCCTATCACCAATGACCAAAGGAAGTAGATCACCACATTACTCTCCACTGCCCTCCTTCAGGAAACTGTAGTCTGTGATGAGATCAGTTCTCAGCCTTCTCTTCCAAAGCTGAACAAGCCAAGTGACATTACCTGCTGCTCATAATTCTTTCCCTTGAGGCCTTTCAACAACTTGATCATTTTCCTCTGGGCATGCTCTAATACTTTGATGTCCTTTTGTATTGTGGTGCCCAAAACTGCACACAGGACTTGAGGTGAGGCCACACCAGTGCTGAGTAGATCTGCACAGTCACCTCTTTGTCCAGCTTGTGATGCTGCGCCTGATGCACTCCAGGACATAGCTGTCGCTTGTCCTATGAGACCTAGAGGACCCAATAAATGTATGTATTTTATTCCATATTTTCTGTACATCATCTGCAACCTGTTGTAGTGTCTCTTCAAGACTCAGCAATCCAGGAAAACAAACTGGAGGGTTTCACCCTGGTTCAAGGAAAGGAGGGGCCTTGGGGTCACCTCACGTGGGGTCACATCTATGCCATGCTCAGCAGGACTGTTTCTTCCCCCCAACAGCACAGCAGTGACTCGGAATGGCACCACAAGCATCAACTGCATTTATATAAATACTGTTGCTCACATCACATATTATCTAAATTTTTCATAGGATACTACCTTTGCTGACCATAAGATAAAAACCTGCAAATCATTTCAATGCATGCATTATGAAAAGCAGTATATTAAATAATGCCAATTACAGAGCTGTGGAAATACTGAGAAGTGTAATGACTTCGCAATACGCAAATGTTTTGCGTATATATAAATTAGTTCAGATTGCTTAATGTTTAGAATTTGCCAGGATCTAAGTCTCATGAAAAACAATGATATAGGATTTAGATAAATCAAGCAAAATTGTACCAAGTCATATGGAAGGAGGGGAGCACCTAGCACCTCAGAATACCCACCAACAACTGTCCCTCCCAAATCCCAACAACCAAGAAACCCAAGTATGTTTTAGTACCACTAAAAGCATTGCAAGACACTTTAGTGAATGGTATAGACAGACACTAAAGCTTTCTCCAAATCAGAAATATTATGCTGAGCATGAAATGCATGATGTTATGAAGTAGCATGGCATTTGCTACAGTTTGAGAGGATTAGTTAATAGAGATGTTTATGCTGAATTAGTGGATTAAAGACCTTCTCTTTATTTATGCTAAATGCAAACTTAATTCAGTCTAATCATGGTCAGAGGCAGTTTCCTGATAGCCTCCTTTCTTTCAGTGAAAGATGATCATGATGTTCATTACTTAAATATCCTCACATACAGCTGCCTGTACTGCACTGCAATAAAAATCATTAGAAGCTAAAATGTTTTAAATAACCACCAGGAAAAGAAATCCTGTGAGATTACTGAAAAAAATATTTCACTTGTATGAATCACCAGCTCAGTGGAGAAGTATATTTGTAAGATCATTCATCACTGAAATGTACCTGGCAAATTCACTACTTCATAAGAAATATATGAGAGAAAGGACTGTCAAAATTTAAATCTTAAAAATATATTATAATAAAATATATATACCAAAAGAGTAAATCAATAAGATCTCTGTTAATTAGGATAATACAATGTGCTTCTTGCAATGTTAGATTTTATGCAAATTAATTTCCTGTATCCTAATATTAGCCTTACTATTTTGGGCATGACTTTTGGGTAAATGTGCTAAAGTATTGCGGGAAAGATTGATAGCTGTTGTGTTCCATATGATGTATATGATAAATAATATATATAATTATACCAAAAAGCAGACTGTAAAATTTATTGAAAAGAATGCGTTCCAGATTTAAAATGTAACCTTGTTTTCTGAAATTTACAAAGAAATTTAACAAGTGAATTGTGTTTTAATTCGACTTCATGAAAAGAACAACCATATTGATACCTTAAAGATCTAGAAACAAAACAACACATTTTCAAGAAAATATTAGTATAGGAGGCAATATAAAAGCTGGTCTTCAATTGGAGACCTCCAAAGGCATATTTGGAAAAATGCCCACTCTGCATAGGGCAAATACAGTTTTATAAGTTTAGCAAATTAGCATAATTGACGAGAATTTCCAATTAGAAGCAGAAGAAATAAGGCAGTTACTCCCTTGCTTCATCCTCTTCTGGAACTCCCCGTTCTTGCTACTTACTATAATGGCTGTACTTTCTTTATGAGAAAGTGTCTTGAGAAGCTGTTTTAACCTTAGTTCCCAGAAGCAGCAAGATAGGATAGGAGCCTTTCAGTATGTGTTTTGTCTTTCTGTCTATCAGGGGAGGAAAAATACTGGAGTTAGCTAGGAACTATATAACTGCACAATGATAGTCTACAGAACTACAAATATATGCAGCGAAAATAATTTTGGCATCAATATTTGTAGTAGAGTACAGAGAAGCAGCCAGTTTGTACATATTATTTGATTCAATAAAGAGTTAAACCAACCCCTGAAATAATTTTCTGGAAGATGGTTTGATAACCTTATATGTCAAACCATTTCTTTAACCTAATCAAAATCCCTGTTTAAGATAAGCCAAAAAGTTTTGATCATTGATTCCTTCAATAAGGAAATTGGGTTTCCTGTGTAGATTGACATTCTTTGTGAAAATAACTAACTGGCCACACAAAAAAAATGACAAGTGTCATTAGGGATTTGTGAGTAGTTCGATTTAATGCTGAACTATGATGTTAGACAGCTATTCTGCCTGTACTTCAAAAATGTTAGTTTTAAGGCATACCAATTAAAATGATTCTGTCAAGTGTATTCCCAAACTCCTCAGTTCCCCTTTCTTGGCTTAAGATTTTCACATTTTTGCCAGCTTCCAAGCAGGTGACAGATTCATGATCTTGTTTTTACCTCCATATTCTAGTGTACTTTTTATCTCATCTACCTTGTTAGAACCAGGGGCAGGTGAGAGGGGATGTATTCTTTCCTAGTGTCTCATAGTGCCTATTGCACTCTACCTGAGAGCTATCTTGCACATCTAGACCTGGACACCCTTTCCTGCTCTCAGTGGAAAATGCATAATTACATATCTACAAAAGATGTGGAAGAGATGGCAAAAGTGATTAAATCTGAATGATTGCAGAGTTAGGATGCTGCAAAAGGTAACCCAGTTCTTAGTGTTTCCTGAGCTTCATTTTTGGGGGGTTTATCCTGACGTTTCCTACAGTGCAATTTTCTTTAACTGCTAAGAAGTTTTTGTCTTTCAAATTCTTCAAGATATACATCTCAGGATGCTCTTGCATTTAATTTTATTTTTTAATCTCTGAGCCTCTGTGCTCTTCCAATTGTTCTTAATCAAGCAACTCTAAATGAATGATCTTTTTTTCAGAGTGCTAACCAATGTCATTCCTTTAAAACAGATTGTCATATCACTTTTAAAATTAATAAAATAATAAAAGACAATGCATCTACAGTTACACATTTGATAGAGTCCTATCAGTTCCTCTAATATAATGTATTTAACAACACTGCATTTATTAAAATGGAAAAAAATATATACACACACTTTTTTCTGTCTTCCAGGTTATTTTGCAATGTTACAGGAAATATTCTTTATTCATTCAGCTGGTATCACCAGGAAATCCAAGAATATTAATGAATTATTAATGAAATGAAGCAGTTGGAGCAGGTATACCATTAAAATCAATAATTGAAATTATTTATGGACCTCTAGATAGGAATGTATGCGTAATTTTAATAACACTGTCACATCTGATACTCTAAATATATAAAATATGTGGCACTGCTTGTCTGACAAAGGTGTTAAATGATGGAAAGAGCAACAAAGTGTTGACTATATGTCTCAGACACTTTCAAAACTTCAGGGTTCTAACCAAAATACATGGACTTACATTGAGACTTATGGATACATCTACACAGTCAAACAAGTTTGAGCATTCATCCCCTTATCATCGACGCTGATTGAACATTAATTTTCTTCCTGATTTCTTAGCTAACCACCCCTTCCCAAAATAACTCTTTTAAGAATAAAGCATTAATACATTATTAGGAGTCCATGGTTGCCCTCGAAAGGGGAAGAAAATGGACCCCCTTCATTCTTTTCTGTCCTCCAAAACTTAGGCTTTGCTCAAGCAAGTCTTCAAAGCGTACTTCCTCAAGATAAGACCACATCCCATGGCACAGAGCAGTATTCATGCTGAATTTTGAACTAAAGAAGTGAAGTGATGTCTCTGTTGGACCTCCACACAAAGGTCTCAAATTCTTTTGAATACTTTGAGCTGAAAGTCACGTTCAAACACAATGGCAATGTGTTCTTTGAGTATGTTACCACTGAGCACCAGGATTAGGCTCAGAATCAAGCGTTAAGGGTTTGGAAGAAGCCGACAAGCTGGTCCTAGAGTAGAGAGGGGGCGAGCCAGATGGTGTCACCTTGCCCTGGAGCCATTTAGCTCCATAGATACAGTGCTGCTATTGCTAATTACAAGACAAAGGCTTTGCACCAACTGGGCCAGGGCTCATCAGGCCGCATCCAAGCTCCCCTTGGCCTGCCTGGATCATTGTTTTTAGCTTGTTTAAGTGTAATGACAATTTTCTGATGACCAAGTACTTATTACCTCATTAATTTCACTTTACTCAGCTTTGTAAAATTTTGTGGCATAACCCCAATGTTTATAGTAATAGTAATGTACTGATGACTTATGTGGATGGAAATATTCACTGTTGACTTAAAAATGTAGTTTGGATGCAAAAAGGTCTGGTATGACAGAAAGGGCTTTGAGAATGGAGCCCTGGGATTCAGGGTAAGTAATGTTATGGGACAATAACAAAAAGGGCACAGAATTATACTGGAGACCCGAGGACTATAAACCATATATGAAGCAAACAAACATGCACCATATGAAGAACTACACAGCAAATTCAGGACCAGTAACAACACAATAGCTGACCTTCCCATCTTGCCTCAAATATCCTGACTATAGAGATAGATATATAATATTCTTATATAGTGGGAATTTTCCAGCATAAACTTTCTCATTTACTGTGAATAATTTTTATTTGCTTTATGCTCCGTAACAAGTGTCTTAATGAGTAGTACCCTCTACAACTTTCCTGCCTGTAAAATCAAGCAGTAAATATCAAAGATAACCATAGCCGTTTTTTGTACCAGACAAAATACATTTGTGTGAACTGTTTTCAAATACTAAAGTATTCAGACCTATTTTGTCCATGCAATTCAAATAACTCAGCACAAGGGATGAAGGAGGCATTTGTTATCTATGCTAGCCTTTTTTTAGGATACAGCCTGCTGAAATAAAATCACAATCAGAAAAATCACAGCACAGAAAAACACTGATTTTAGAAACAAATTATGGCATCTTTCTTTATTGGTATCATGAAGAATTGATGGATTTATGTTTGAGAGAACTAACCAAAGACTTTTTTATTTACAGATGAATGTTTGGCAATAAACTATTAAAGATACCTGGGATCAACTGGTGGATAACTATTGTAGAGTGAGAAACCTTTTGGAAACCAATTTATTATCCCCTATAAAATCTGTAAACAGATCATGAGCAGATCATCTGCTGACAGTAGATATACTACTACAGAAAATCCTAGTAGCATTTCTGGATACTAGCAGAGTCCATCAGAAAAAAAAATAAAAAAAGAAGAAAATAATAACTGTATATTTTTCAAATACCAGATCAGATGAAGGTTCTATAACTAAAGTGCTAGCAGCTGAGCCTTTCCTCTTCATCTGCAAAGTGCTTTCCAGGACCATTTCAAATCAGCAAAGGCTCCAGCATGACCTGATATGGCCAGATGTAAGCTTGAAGTCTAGTGCTTCGCACTAATAAAAATTATAATTATTTGCCAAATAAAGATTAGGTGGCAGAAATATAATTGGAAATTACCAAGAAACAGAGAAATTAAAATATACACAACATGAATCCCATAGGTTTTACTCCAAAGGCATATTGGGCACAGCAAATTCCTAAGCTGGCAGGTGTGGCTTAGATTGTATGGCTCATGTTGTGTAATATTCTTACTCTGACGAGAAGTGCTGAGCTTTGAATCTAAATCAGACATTTTGTTACTGACTTCTAATTGCTAGAAATATTTATGGCTTTTTTTTTTTTTTAGGGCAGACCATACTTTCAAATAAAATAAACAGATATTAACATCACACCATTGTTCAAATGTGCTGAAATTCTCAGATTGTTTCTGAAATATTTCAGCTTTTTTCCTAGTCTTGGTTAAAAAAAATCTTTATTTGATTTACTTAGTTTCATTGTACAATGAGTGAAAATATGTGTATTTCCCTTTTCATTATCAAACTAGTCTTAAGGTGGGATAATTTCCACAAATTTTTGCTGTCTCAGCTTGACCTCTGTTGTCAGAGAGAGAAAACGCTGTAAAAGTGTGATTCGTCACACTTTTCATAGCTGCCAAGAGCTGAATTTGACATAGCACTCTCTATTTCAGTTTCCTGATTGTGAAATATGAATAAGAACACTTACTATCTTTAAAGAATGTGCTAGATATAAATCACTGGTTTATTGCCTGATCAGATATTGTATCTGATAGCCCTGGGAATAGTCCCTGTGATTCCTTTCTTACTGATTAACCAGTTTAAAAATCTGTGACAAGACTTAGCCTTCTATCTTCTAGCTATTCCTTAATTGTAATGAACTTTTATGTACCCCACTGCCAGAAAAAGAGGCATAAATTATGTCAATTAGTGTGATATAAATCTATTGTTTATTAATATTTTAGTAACCTCTTATGGGTTAAAAAGGCATCAATTTCACATGTATGAATTTGTACCTATGCACTGAGTCAGATAGTATTCCACCTCACTTTAATTATCCTCTAAATGAATCTTGTACTAGCACTGAGATGAGGCATCTGAGTCTGTAACACTCCAGATGTTCTTTTTTTTCAGGAATTAAAGTAAAAAGCAGAATACCAACCCAAGAACCTGCACAATGGGTAAATTCACACAGTTTTTCTGTAACAATGGTAACAAGATGAACAAACATAGAAAAAAACCAGCCCCAGATATGTTATTTGTTTCAGTCATAAAATCATAGGATGCATAGAATCATAGCATGTTCTACACTGGAAGGGACCCTTAAAGATAATCTAGTTCCAACCTACACTGCCATGGGCAAGAATTCTTCCTATGAGACCAGGTTGCTCAAAGTCCCCTTCAAACTGGCCTTAAATGCTTCCAGGGACAGGGCACCCACTGCCTCTCTGGGTAACCCATTCCAGTATCCAATTACCCTCACAGCAAAGAATTTTCTCCTAACATCTAATCTAAATCTACCCTCTTTCAGCCTAAAGCCATTACATCTTGTCCTGTCGCTAGATGTCCTTGTAAAGAGTCCCTCCCCAGCTTTCTCATAGGCCACTTTTAAGTACTGATTTGTACTTAGTGAAGCCCTGTTAGCTGTTCCAAATCATCTCCTCATTTTCCATGTGTTTTAGCACGGTTTCCTCAGTTTCCTGGAGAATCTGCTCCATGATCTTGCTGGTCACAGAGTTGAGACTGTCTGGAGTGTTCCTCAGGCCTTCCTTTTTCCTCTTCTAAGAAGAAGGGTTATGTTTCCCCTTTTCTGCCACAACTTCTCACACATGGTGGCTAGTGGCTTAGCCTCTTTGCAGGTTCCTGGTTTGTCTGCTGTTTCTTGGTAGTCCATCAATTAGAATGACTGACCAGGTTTGTCCTTGATTATTGTTTGTTAATGCTAATTTGCCAGGGTTTATGTCTCTCCATGTTTTGTCTCCCTCCCTTTCCTTATCCTTCCAACTGAAAAAAATAAACACCTTCACAACCTACATACCCTTCCCAGTTTGTGTGATTGATCAGGTTTGCTGTCTTCACCATCCACATTACTGTATATTGGTCAGGTTTCTCTCTGTATGTTCTTGTTTTGTGGCTCCTTTGACCAGGTACCATTAGAGAAGCAGGCCCTCTCCTTACACTTACTCCTTTAATAGGCACTTTCATGCAGGGTGCAGATACCTTCATATTGACCTGGTATAACTGGTGAGTGCCCACAAAAAGAGTGTTTCACATTCTCCATTTCCTCCATCACCAAGTTTCTGATTCTGTCATCTTTTGGCAACAGTCTACTCTTAGTTAAGAGGTGAAGAACTATTTCATTGTTCAGCTACACTTCTATTCCACTACAGCAGTGGGATAAGGAAGAGATTTCTAGTGAGATTTCTATCCCAAACCTAACCAAAGCTGTCATCTGACTTTTACATGACAGAAAAAACAAATCATCATTTTGCTTGTACCTTGTGTGTAAGATTATAGTGTTTTAAAGAGAAGTGTTTGCTTGCCCTTCTGAATTACATTTATAGGAAAAATGTTTCAGAGGAAAAAAAGAAAGCAAAATAAATTCCATTACTTCTTTTGAGGTGCTGGACTTATAACTTTAAAACATATTTGTTATTCCATTTCTGTCTTTGAATCTTAATATTTTGGTTTCAGAAAAAAAATAAGCTACACTTACAAACTAGTCAGTGATATTAGGAAGTACTACTTTGCTTGTCTAAGAAATTATATGTTAATTTAACCTTTATTCAATGGTTTTCAAATGTACTGACTAAATGAAATTAGCTGTCAAATTATTTTCTGATATTTAATATGTCCTCAGTTACTTATGATTTTTTTCTGGTCCAGAGCTCCTGCCTATGAGTTATACCTATATAAACACAGAATTATTACAGAGTAAAAATATTGCACAAACTTCCTGAAAATGGCTCCAGCTAAGGTGTGGGCCAACCAACTCTGTTGTATTTAAAAGGTCACACATTCAATAGAGAAAACTCAAATAATAACAGGGTTTGTTCACCACTCAAGTTCATACAAGACAGAATATTTGAGCCCTTTAGCAAGTAATTTCAACTCTAAGACAAAATGTTCTTAGGGCAGGTCTCTTACAGTAGGTCTCTTGCATAAAAGCTATTGACTCTTGCTTCTCTAAAAAATTATTTAGAATACTTAAACCCATATATGTTGAGAAATCCTGTGGCAAGTTTTAAGATGACTTTAAGGTATGAATTCAATTACAAAAATATATATCTGTCTATTTTGCTTGTTTGTGTTTCAACTACAGAAGCCTAATAGTGTCACCAGCCAGTGGTGAACACAGTAAATAATTCCTTACAGTTCTGTATCATCAATTTTTAGCTTAACTTCCGTCCAGCATTTTAGATTTCTGGGCTAAGAGAGAACTGCAACCTTAGTTGTCTATTGAAAAGAATGGGTTTACCTCCTAAAATTATTTATGAAGGAAAAAATTACTTCAGAGATTCAGCCTATGTTTAATATTTGGGATTTGGAATCCATCAAGCATGTTTCCTGGAGAAATGCCATTCAGGATTTAATTTGCTTTAAAGACTAAAGGCATAGGGCCAAACTATTTACTGAGGGCCAATTCATGCACATCCAGGCCTCCTAAATATCCATTCAATTGCATTACTCTCCCACTTCCTGGAATAGTTTAATCTTTTTTTGTAAGTGCAATGATGAAAGAGGTGCTGTGGCACAAAGAAGCACAAACGAGGGCCAGGATGAACAAGGTTTTGATACAGGGATAGGAAGAAAACCACATTTAAACAACATAATCCAAGCAGTTGCCAAGAAGAACTGGAACAGATTCAATCAATGTCATAAAAACCAGAATTCAGAATGCATTTATAATTTAAATTTATATACTAATTTCATTTAGTATGCAATTTAGACCACTAGTGCATCCTAAAGAGCACTGAGCATCTTCAGTGTCCCTTTAAGAATAAACAGAAGTCTCCCAAATATATGAGTATTTCAGGACAGCAAACTGCCCTAATACAATATAAATAAAAGAAATGGAAACAACCCAACTGACATTCCCTTCAGAATGTTGCTTTCTCATGTCATATTTGCAGGCTAAGGGGGGAATCCTAAATCTCGACAAACAATAGCTGTTGAGATAGATGGAAGATTCCTTTCCCTAAGGGCAGGGAAGCTAACAATGCATATGCAAAACAAAGAAAACAATCATCCTGTCTCTCCACGGTTTGAAGTTCCTGCCCCAGAAATAGGACCTGCTATTAAACAATAGGAATTTCTGACACAAGCTCTAACAGCCAGTTTTCTTTCATAAGGCTCGCTTGTTTTCTTTACATCCTAGATAGCAGAGAAACACTAAATCTGGGATATTTCCTATTGTCTGTTTACATGAGAACTTAGTTATATGTAAAATACATGGACACTCATTGACTACAATGTCCATAATCACAAATTTATGAATATTTAGTGCTCATTAGTAAATTCTCCATCCCTCTGGAGATCGGTTCCAAATGCTGCTTTCAAACTGTCCCTCCCAGATAAATTAATCCCTTCCCAAGATGTTTCTAGCTTCCAGCTTTTTATAATTTTATTATGTCTCCTTTTGTTGGTAAAGGGGAATTAGTTGATTTTTCAAGCTTCCCTAATTAAAAACATAAAATATTATTGTCTTAGAAAATAGCCCTTGTGGCCATTGCTACAATGATTGTTGGGTGTCTAACTTGTATTTAGAAGACTTAGCTCCTTTTGAAATCAGTAGCTGTTTAAGAAAAACTGTCTTCCACATTTCAAATTAAAAGAATCAAGAAAACATTAAGTGCTTAACTCATAAACGGTAATTGACTTTTCAGGTTTGCTCTCAGGAAACAGTTTATTTTCTCCAGAAAGGGACATGGTTAGTGTGTGAACAACTGCTGGGGAAACCAATTTGATTATATAAGTTGAATTTCATAGGGTTTAGAGGGGAAAATGCTACTTTTTAACTAACCATCATGTGCCTATAACAGATGAATAATGGAGGTAAATTCTTTTTATTATTTCCTTATGGAAATAATATGGTTGTGAATCTGTTCAGTTATGATTGTGAATCTGTTCAGTTAAGAATGACCTTCATTTGCTACTTTTGAAGAGATTACAGATGGAATCAGTAGAATAAGTCATATTCAGATATACATTTAAGTGGATAGACAGAAAATTGAATGCAATAAAAGATAGGAGAAAGCAAAATGATGGGGATAAATTGTAAGACATTACAAGGTTCTGAAGGCTAGGAATCAGGAAAAGCTGGGATTAAAAGAAATGTGACATACATAAGAAGATAGGAAGGAGGAAAATATAAAGACAGGATTCAAAGTCTTTATTCATACTAATTTTCAGGTCTTGTGTTAGCAGATTTGGAGGTTTTCATCTGTTAAAAACCACAAAAGTATCCTCTCATTTGACATTGTCCTTCTAAGTATCTGCATACTTTATTCTTGCTTACTAAAAATGTTAATAAATAATATTCAGTAATATTGGATTACTGAACTTCTTAAATTATTCATAAATGACATGTAAAGAGACTTTTATTTTAATTCTTGGATCAGAGCAGGGTTTTCTTCTTTGTGTAACTATCAAAATTCTTTTTTTTTTTTGAAACAAATGCCCAAAGGTAATGCACTAAATCACAGATTTTTTTGCTTTGCTAGATTTGTAATTGTATTTGCCTTTTAGAAAATTGAAAAAAATTAATTTCTGTGGTGTTCCACCAGGTACATTAACATAATCAGTGATATGCTTCTTTAATGCTGTGTTCATATTGAAAAAAAAAACCGAACATGAACCTTGTGCTAATTAGACACATGAAAAATCCAGTGAGATGCAAAATGTTAGACTTAATGGTACCTCAGATTACACATTTTAATCAAAACTGTGAAGTTAATACATAATGCTAATGATACCACAGATATTAATTCAAACAGATATATTGTGACATACTACTAGGCTTAAGTGCATTTCTCTTTAGAGGTTTCTAATCTACTGCCTAATTATCTAATTAGTAACAAGTATTTCTAATTTTTTAAACTTTTAATGAGAAATCTTGGCAGGCTGAATACTGTTTTCTTTTTTAGCAGAAAATATATAAAACATAATTGCTACTTATGAGCAATAATGTATCTTTATCAATTTATACCATGATATGTCAGGGCAATATTTTAAAGCCTATACTTGGCAGTAAAAGGCAATGAATCCATAACTTTTCTGTGGCATGTAAAACTTCAGAGGGTGCTAAGGAAAAGGTGCAGGCAGCCTCAGTATCTTTCTGAACACATTTTGATGCCATGCCAGCACTGAATAAAAATATTCATGCCCCTGTCTATTCCTACTGATTATGAACAGCAAGGCTTGAGAAGATAAAATAAAACAATTTTAGCTTATGGATTTTGTGCTTCCTACTCCAGTGCATCATGCACTCTGGATCGGGTGTGGTAATGAAAAGAGAATCATTACATATTAATCTGGACCCATTTTTAAAATCTTTATCCATGCACATAGTGTCCCATCCTTTGAATAAATGGAACTGTTAATGTTCTGTTCAGTAAGAAAGAGCCTTGTGACATAGGAAAGAAAACAGGTAAGCAAGATTTTGAAGAAAATAAATTACTGTTATATATGTGATTCTCTTGTATATCTTACTACAGAAGAAGTACAGTAGAAAATTTGCATCAGTTAACAGAACAGTTTTGGAAAAACATCTCTTTTGATTTCTTGATAACTTCAGGATAAAATTCTGCTACTCTAAGGAAGGCACTACAGCAAGACACAAATTTATTATCACCACACACCTAGCCTAAGAATTGTTAACACTTTAGAATAGCTTTTTAGTTTACCAAACTTAGTTACAGACAACTTTTCTTTTAAAACTGAATTCCTGAAAAAACACAGGCCAGTCTTTTCCTTTCTCCTAAACTGCTATTTCAGCCCACTCTTTCAAACTTGGTAACTCTACGCTGTGTACAAAGGGTTCTCTAATTTCCTCCCAGCACTTCAGCTCTGCTAGGAGTGATTTCAGTGTAACTGCTCATGCAACTCCAGAATCATGCTTCTCTTCAGCAACAAAATATAGATCTGTCTCTCAATGTCCGGCTCAAAATGGTCTTCTGGAACAGTTTCTTCTTTGAAGAGTTTTCTCATCTTACTTAGTTATCCAAGAAAATGAATAGAATTCTCTATTTCCACAACTAAGCTGAATGAAACACTGGGAAGAAGGCTTAGCTCATAGGAAGGAGGGTGAAAGAGTCTAATTTTTGTAAACAATTTTTGCCAAAACAATTCTTACAAACTTTACAAAGACTTTGCACATACACTTTTTATGTTGCCATTCTTGCATCAAAATCTTCCTATAAACAAAAAGAAACAAACAAGATATAAAAAGCAAATAATTCACTGTTAGTGAAATCAATAGTTTTCAGTCTTATGGTCCCAATCACCTAGTTAATACAGAAAAGTCTGAATAATAATGCATTTCAAGCCTGCATACAGTAAATACCCTCCCAGTAATTGACCCCTTTCTCTAGTAAAAAAAAAAGACAAATTTTTCTATTTTGGTAGACCAAAGCCTTTTAGAATATGTTCATATTATCTACCTGCAATTAAAAAGGAAGAACTGAAAAAAGTTTAAAAGTCCTCAAACTAAATGTTTTGTTCAACTTAGATATATTTTATATCTAGAAGCTAAATTCCCTCACTTATAATTGATATGCTATGTATAAAACTATAGATGACCTTACTAAAGAAACTAAAGCAAGTATTTAATATTTTTTCCTGATATTATTTTTTCATGCTTGAATGGTGTTTACACCATTCATATGCTGCAAACTCTTTGGTTTAGCTCCCTGTTTGATTGTGGAGTCATTCTGCCTTTCATCCTAATTAATTTCTAAGAAAACCATGTTGTCATTTCTGGGTATGATGAAGAGGTCAGAGCAGAAGTCCCACACTGGGATCTCACTTCTCCTGGATTTCAGAGATTTTTATTGTGGTGTCTTGCACAAATAAATTTGGAAATAAATCACAAAGGCAATAATCCTAATCAGACAGTGCTGTTTCAGAAAGTGCATTGCTCATGCTTCTTGATCAACGCAGGGGTGCTGAACTCTGGTGTTTTGCTTTGGTTTTATTTAGATCCTTTTCTAGTGAGTGAATTACAGAGAACAGATAATGACACAAATAAGGTAGATTAGAGGGAAGGCATATTTTTAATGCACTTAATAAATGACTCATAAAAATGCTAAACCACAGATGTCAAATTACTCTGACTGTACAATCTCAGATACTTTCTGGCAAAATTTTCCACTCAGTCAGTTCTCTATATTTCACAGTATTGTGAGTAGTGCTGGTGAAAACAAATTAAATACACTCCAAGTTTCCTTCTTTTTCCTTTCAAAAGATCATTAGAAGATCTGAAGATAAATCCAAATCAATATTTTTTTTAATTGGGAAAATATAGCTCAGATAAGCTGCTTGTGGGACTTAGGGTTTTCACTGCTTTAAATATTATTTGCAAAATTTTCATAGTTATGGTTTAAAATGTGTGCCCTTGACAGCGCGTTTTCAAATATATATATTTAAATATAATATTTTGAGTAGATAAATGAGATATGAAAATATTATAAATAAAATTATAATATTTTGACTATTCAGATTTTTGGCTATGCAAACCAAGTCAATGGGATTATGGCAGTTAAAAGCATCAGAATTTGGTCAGGGAGACTTATCTTGTGTCCTTTAGTTCAGAGTCCAAGACACTTTTAACCACAATGACACACAAGCAAACGCAGCAATAACAGTACATATTATTCTCCCTCAGGACTGCAGAACTTCATTAATAATGCCAACCAACATTGTTTTCAGGGTCAAGTCATGTTTCAGTTTTCTAATCTCCAAGACCAAACTACTGTAAAAATATATGAAAACCCTATCTTGCTGGTTCATGAAAACTCAGAAGCTTATCATTTGTCAAAAAGTGATCTTTCTTGCTCAGGGTCTCTGTCTTTCTCTTTTATTAAATACAACTCTTCATCCTCATCCCCAAGTGCTGCGGATCTATCTGCCTTTTTTACAAAACAGTCTTCTGAAACTTCTGAAATTTTCAGAGTTCAGCTTCTGTGGGCATTTTCTTATGCTTCAGCTATCTGAGGCTTGGTCCTGTATTTTATAATGTAGATCTCAAACCCCCAAGCTCCTTGTAATTTTCTTAAATTTAAGAAAAAGATTAAATTTATTTAATCATACCCTCATTAAGAAAGAAAAGAAAAAAACCCCAGAAAATTCTTTAGTTCAAAAAGTGGTTCTTAATTTATTTTTCTAAACAATGTTACCAATAAAACAAATCAGTAAATAAGAGTTCAGTACTGTATCAAAAAATAAAAGCATAGAATCATAGAATCATTAGGGCTGGAAAAGGCCTCTAAGATCATTGAGTTCAATTGTTAACTCAGCATCACAATCTCCCCCACTAAACCATGTATCCATGTGCTGCGTCCCCAAGCCTTTTGAACATTTCCAGGGATGGTGATTGCTGAACAACCTACAGTGGGCCTCGGCCACTAATGCAGCCTGCCCAGATCCCTCTGTAGAACCTTCCTACCCTCCAGAAGGTCCTGTTGAACTTTATGTCTTCTTCAAACTCTCTGAGGGTGCACTCAGTCCCCTTATCCAGATCAATAAAGATATTAAACAGAATTGGCCCACAAACCGTGTGTCTGGAAACACAGCTTATGACCATCCACCAGCTGGATTTAACTTCATTCACATCCATTCACAGAAAGAGTAAATTAAATGATAACATTGTTACGATTAAGAAAACGCTAGGAATGTTTTTGTAAAATACTCATTAAAATCTAAATATATTGAAACTAAAAATAATTTATCAAAATAAAAAACCTACCTTTTTTTTTTCCCGTTTGGTTTGATGAAAGATTTGCATTTTTCAAATAATATTACTAAAAAAAATGCAGGACAGTAAATATTTCTAGTTCAGTAAGCAATCTCGCAGTTCATTGAGTTCTCTGAAATAAGCCTACCTTTAATTTCCATGTATATTTTTGGCTAGAAAGGGTGACTTAGCATTTCTGGATTGGTTTAACAGCTTGCCTGTGTTTGTTTGTATGTCTAATTTAATTTCATTTTGCTGACCTATACATTTGCTTTAATTACTTTATTTGCTGTGTGAAGCTGTGAAATAAAAAATCTTGGTAAGTCTTAGATTTGGCAGACTTAACTTTGTGATCCCAAGCAAGTCATCAAAATTCTCTCATTTAAAAATTTCTTAAATGGAGCAATAAAATCAAAGTTTACCTAATTAAGGACTGTATTGGGTTTGCACAGCCAGGTTTTGCTAGCAGTGGGACTACAGTGGTGCCTGTGAGAAGATGCCAGAAGCTTCCTTCACATCTGGTGGAACCAATGCTGGCTCCAGGACAGACCTGCTGCTGTCCAAGGCCGAGCCCATCAGGGACAATACCTGAAGTAATTGTGTCCAGGGAAAAGAGAAGTGATAATATGTGAAGTGCCAACTCTGTAGACACCAAGGGCAGTGCAGAAGGAGGGGCAGGAGGTGCTCCAGGTGCCAGAGCTGAGATTCCCTGCAGCCCGTGGTGCAGCCCATGCTGAAGCAGCTGTGCTCCTGTAGCCCATGGAAGTTCACAGAGATGCAGAGATCCATCCTCAGCCTGTTGAGGACACCCGTGCCAGAGCAGGTCACTGAGGACCTGCAGAAGAGGACTGTGAACCTGTGAGAAATCCATGCTGTAGCAGGCTCCTGGAAAGGACCTGAAGACCGGTAGAGAGATGAGCCCATGGTAGAGAAGGTTTCCTGGTGAGACTTGTGACCCTTTTGGGGACCCACACTTGAGCAGGTTTTCTTTGAAGGACTGCAGCCCTTGGAAAGGGACGCACATTGGAGCAGTTCATGAAAGAGCTGTAGCCTGTGGGAAGGATCCCATGCTGGAGCAGGGCAAGAATTCCTCTCCCTGAGCAGTAGTCAAAATAACATGTGATGAACTGACCACCATTTCCCCATCTCCGTGTACTACCAGCAGGGAGGAGATAGATGCTGGGACGGAGGGATGGGTTCAGGGAAGGTGTTTTTAATATTTGTTTCACTTCTCATTATCCTACTCTGTTTTTGATTGATAATAGATTCAATTGATATCCCCAAGTCAAGTCTGTTTAGCCTGTAATAGTAACTGATGAGTTATCTCTCCCTGTCTCAACTCATAAGCCTTTATATCTATTTTTTCTTCCCTGTCCAGTTGGGGAAGGGTGTGATAGACAGCCTTGGGTGCATACATGGCATCCAGCCAGAGTCAACCTACCACAGACAGTTTCATAAATTATCTGTATAAGGGTTTGTGAAGTCATTCAACAGTAGGATGATGAATGATGTGTAAATAAGACACAAGTCCTTTTATAAATTAAACACCAGTTGAAAAGTATAAAATAAATAAATGCTATATTTAGTAATTCAGGGTGATTTCCAGCAGTGTTATGTATGTTTTGTATGTTATGTATATATTTCAATCAAAAAATCAGAGCATGAGGGGATATACAACAAGGTATTCATTCTAAAGCTGCTCTGACTAATCTCATAGCTCTGTTTTTTTTCTTCCTAATATGCTCCGACTCTGAATGGCCAATTTTTCCTTCTAGTCATCAAAACCTCTAATTTCCCAAGTACTTCATTCATAACCTTTCAAGCATGTCCACTCTTTTCTGTTCCAAGTAGTGTCTTAGTTTTGTTACCACACTAAGAACCCTTTCAACTCCCCAGCCCTCTGGATGCCATCCTCAACTACACAGTACTACTGTGCCACCCCATTTTTATATCTTGTCCTGAAGTTTCTATGTTCATGAACCTCATCTTTCTTGCCCTCTGAATCCTGTATATTGCATAGTCCACTCCCTCACTTTCTGCACAATTTAAAAATGCATCATGGTCCCACAATTTATGCTGTTGCTTTCCCACTGATCATTGAAACTTGCTTTTTATTCCCGTCTTTCTTACTCCCTGCTTGGCCAGGAACATAGACTTGGCTGCTGTAGGAGGGATACCCTAACAAGGCATTTGCCAAAATCTAGTTGGATGCAAGCAACAGCGCAGAAACTGAGATCCAAGAACAAAAAGGGCAAAAGGACAGACTTTGCCCAAGAAACTGTTAGTTGTTCTTTTTTTTCTCTTACATGGCTTGGAGAACGGAGAAAATTGTAATTTTTCCAGTTGGACAAATCTGAAGGTGATGGTACAGACTTGCAGAAGGATTTGAAAATGTTATATGAGTAGTATCTGCTGATGGAATTCAGTGTTGGTAAGTGCAAGGTAATATGCCTGAGGGAAAATATGACAGAAAGTTAGCTGCTGCTTCTCGTGTAAGTGATCCTGAAGCTACTGTTGACAGTTCTCTAAAAATTTCAACTCAGTGTTCAGCATCAGAGAGATGAACAAAATATTAACTACATATACTATAAATAATTAAGAATGATAATTATATTATAAATATTATTATATATTAATTAACATATGGTTTGTAAGCAGTTTCAGTGCTTTGTGCAGTTCTTATGACCTTTATTTTCATCAGTAAAAAAGACTTTAAAAGGAAGAAGGGATTTTCTATCAAAATTGTTTCCTACTTTGGGGCATGGGGAGGTTAGCATTTCAACTTATGAAAATGAGATACATCCGGGACACTTTAGCAGAGGGAGTTAAAATCATGAATTAATGGAGCAAGTAGATAGTGGTTATTTCTCATTATCCAAAAAATAACTAATACCTAATGAAATTATCCAGTACCTGATAAACTCTTAAGCATAAGCATAGAAGCACTTTTGTGTATAATTAGCTATGATAATTTATAATAGAAATATGTCTTGGGTACACATTCAGCTTGGCAATATTTAGTCATAAGCTTGCTTTGGAATGATAACCCATGGAAGGTTTATATAGTATATGCCCTATTTCCTATATCATTAAATTAAACATCTACCACTGAGTAGTGTCAGAAGAATTTGAAGAATTAAAAAATGTTCCAGGGTTTTGCAAGTTCTGCTGCTGCTCTCCCACTGATCACACAAAAGATACATTAGCTTAAAAAAAATAAAATCCCAAAACCCAAAAAACCCCACACTCTTATTTCTTTATTTCTTTCCATTTAATGTTAAGAGCTTGGCATAATCCCACTTGAAAGATCAAATATAAGAAATAGCATAAATTAGACCTGTAGACCTATGGAAATTAAGTTAATAACTTGATGTGTATTTTTCACAGTGATTCGCAGATGGATTGATATTAAACATTTTTTTTCCTGCATTTTGTTATTTATTGCACAGTTGGTTTTGCTACTAGCCCCAACTGGACCCAAGTTCCTAGCACAGTTATATTTTCCAGGATCAGAATGTGCCATTAAATCTATTTCAAAGAAAGCAGCAAAATCATGCAAATCTTTGATGCTTGCCACAGCTCCCCCTGCCAAAAGAAGAGAGAAATTCTATGAGAGAATTTCAGCAAAGAGAAACTATATCAAAAAAGGAAAAAACCCAAACCCTTACTGGTCCATAACTAGACCATTAACTGAAAGTCTCCTGGAAAGTATCAAGATATTATCAAATTTTTTTAATTAAAGAAATAATAAGAAGGATTCCTGAAAAAAAGTATATGTTTTTGACACTACACACATTTTTTTCTAAAATTACAGTGTAATTTACTTTTGAAACCATAAAATTATATTATGAATGGTAAAGTTCATATGTAAGTATGAAGCTGATATGAAACATCAAAGCAATAACACTATGTTATGATGCACAAAAAGGCCAGAACAAAGTAGTAAATGTCAATTGATAAACCAGAGACAGAAACCATGGCTTTGCATCAGGTTTTGTAAATGTTTGGTTTCATAAGCAAAGTACAGTTTTTATTAAAATGAGTGTCTTTCCAATTACATAACAGACACTGAATTAAGCCTCAGGTCTGGAGGTTTTAAGTATCTCATAAATCAGAGGTGGAATACATTTGTGACTTCTGTGACATAGCTTCACATCTAATCTGTAAGTGTTAGTCTATAGCAATCTATGATGATATAAATAAAATTAAGATGTCTAAACATATATAAATATATGACAGATACAAATAAGTGAGAGGAATAATCCAGGTAAGAAACAGTAAGAATGCTGTATTATTATGTCAAATGAATATATATTTTTCACAGCTATTTATCGCAACTCTTTTTGTATAACTGCTAGAATTTCTGAAGAAATTGACATTTTATGAAGGAAAGATCACTGCAAACATAAGCATATCCTCTAACTTTATATGTTGAAATAAAAATGTCTTCCTAGTCAATCTTTTTCTAGATGAAAGTTAACCATTTTCATGTAGTTTTTTCTCCTCTCCTAGATCTAAAGGATCAAATTAATAGGAAACTTGCATTTTCCTAATTTAATTAGGAAATTTCTACAGTTAGGAGAAATTTGACTGTTAACAAAAAAAAAAAAAACAAGAGGGGAAGAAAAATAGGAAAGCACATGAGAGAGATATTGAAAGCAGGTCTTTGAATGAAATAAAATGGGTAAGTTTTAGAGATAACTAGTTTATGCTATGTGGCTGCTAAGAATGCAGCAGGGATTTAGAGATTCAGGGGAAGAAGAGAAGGATGTGCAGTCAGGTTTAGTGAGCTATATAATCTACTTAAAAGTTTGATTAGGAATTCTATTGTATCTGGACAGCAGGCAGACTGCCTCGTAGACAAGAAGGAAAGCAATGGGTTCTTAAACTTTCATGTGGCAGCACTCCCATTGTTGTCTCTTTTTATTAATGACATGGAGGCAACCACGATAAGTCTAAATTGGCAGAGCACTGATTGGCTTAAGTGAACTTCCTATCTATAAAGCCCCTATAGTCTCCCTGTCTGCTGGATTTCTACAGCAACAACTGAAGGGCAGCAGCACATTCATGAAAAAAGTAGCAAAACCCTCTCCTGCAGGTATAATTTGTTCTTATCTTAACTCCAGTTCTCTTTCAAAGATCACTCCTTTTCTATTGGAGGATGTCAAACTGTGTTTGCTTCAGAGAGGGGAGTAAAACAGTCATGCCTACAGTCCTGACATAAGACACACTCCAGGACACATATACAGATAAATGAATATCTGCATTCAATGCATGCATTTTGTAAATACATCTTGTACCTTGTCACTTGTTTATTGTAATGTCCTCAGGCACTGGGCATTACCTATACCTATAGCATTAACCTATAACTGAGGTAAATTCAAAGGATTATTTTCTCAAATAATCATCTGGCTTTTCTATAAGAAGTACTTGAGATTATGTGTTATGAAAATATTTTGGAATAATGTGATCCTAATGTAACTTCTATAAGAAGGCAATAAAAGAGAGAAAGTTGTTTAAAGGAATATGTGAAATCTGTAAAATGTGAAACAATTTCAGTAATTCATATATTAGTGAGTTTCTCCGTATTAACTCAATATAACGATCTCTACACTCTCTCAGATTGTTTTTTAATTATGCATATGACTACTGATTTTTTTTCCATTTCACACTGTAGACACAAATGCATTCCACAAGTTTCATTAAGTGCTTATTTGCCATTAACATTGAAGATTATAAGTATGCTGTGGTTTAAACTTATTTCACATTATTACTCTGCAAACACTATATTACAATGTTGTCATCTTATTGCAGGGGTTCCATATTGTTGTCTCCTTATGGCAAAAGTTTCATACCTTCTTGGTGTTTCTTGTGGGCAACTCCTCAGAGCACTGACTCTTCTTCACCAAGTAGCCAACTGACTCCAGTTCCCTTCTCAACCAGCCACCCCACTCTTTTATAATGCTCTTCTTCTCATTGGTTACAGCTGTGGCCTGTTAAAGTCAGGCTTCTTCCTAATCTTTGATAATTGGCCCATCTGCAACTC
Source organism: Geospiza fortis (assembly GCF_000277835.1). Taxonomy (NCBI): domain Eukaryota; kingdom Metazoa; phylum Chordata; class Aves; order Passeriformes; family Thraupidae; genus Geospiza; species Geospiza fortis. Next base: position 1,153,614 of record NW_005054407.1, on the reverse strand, counting down.
CTAAGGAGTAAGATTACTTTTTACACTATCTTTATTTTCTTATATTCTCTTCCCCTACATCACAAAATATTTCAAATAATTCTTTATTTCATAACATAAAATACATTTATGTTATTTGCTCTGTAAATAAAATAAAGAGAAGTTCAAGGTCATAGGCTAAACATAATTTTATTCTGGCCTTGCATATGCAGTAACAATACCTATATTCATTCATGTCATAACAACCGATGCTGAAACATTTTGATACAAAAAAAGGTGCTATAATTATTTGACTTCCCAACAATTTCTATTTTTCCTGAAGTTTATTACAATACTTTCATTTTTTCCCTCTAAAGTATATTTTATTCCGACTGCACACAAGATGATTGCATCATTTATACCATAATGTGTTCTTGTTATCATCTGATTCAAATAGATTTTTGCTTTCTGTATTTATGTCAGAGAGAGATTGTGAATTGACTGTGAAATCCTTGAAATGATGACCTGAATCTGACATAACTTTAAGTAGTTCTTGTAGTTTTTAACATAAATTTATATAAGTTTCCACTAAATCAAATTGCTTAAGAAATACAGGAACAGCACATTTTACTCCTGCATATCATCCTATGTTCATCAAGCTTCTGTAAATCAGAAGAAATTTTTCTTGATTATGTTTAGGGACAGAATTTCAAAAATCAAGAGCAATGCAGATGGAGAAGAGGTTTTGAGTTATTTTATTATACTTTATTGTAGATGGGTTTTATCCATTATATCCACTGGTTATTAATTTCATTACTGCAAATTTTTATTTTCCCTCCTCTCCTGAAGAAATTACTAGATAATTTATTGCTGACTGCTGGTCACCACCAATTTTAGACTTTTGGTCCCAAGTAAATTAGGTAGACAGTACAATAATCCAAAAGTAAAATATATTTCAAGAGGAAAAACTGAATTGCTTCTTTAATTAATTATCATAAGTTTTAATGAGCATAAGGTCTAGTTAATCTGAACTCTGCTCTACATTTCAGAGATGGTAAAGAAGGCTCCTAATTACAGCACATTTTTACTTCTTCAGCATATCTATATTCTGCTGCATGAATTCATTGAAAGAAGATGCAATCGACTTCAGACAGTATATAATATTTTCTTTCATTTCAGCAGACATTCATAGCTATGGAAATTACAGACCAGAGAAGACAGAGAAGACATGATCAAAACATATCCTAAGCCCTGAGGTCTTCAGTGCTTGGGAAGTAACATAAATTCCTGTCTAGTCATGCTAAAAAATATCAGCATAGAATTCCAGATCAGCTGTGTCTCGGAAAAGATATGATCTAATAGCTTTGATGGAACACTCTTCAATATTCATGTTCAGAGCAGCAAAGCTATTTGCAGCATCATGGACACTTAAACACATAAAGAAAAATGGCACAAGGAGACAAAACTGAAATAATACTATTCCAAGCCATCAAAGAATCATTATAGGAAGAAAGGACAACCAGTTCAAATAGATAACTATGAGGCATAGCAGTGCACTTTTCCTTGCTGAATATTTGACCAGAAGTGATTAGAAAAAGTGTGTCAGGGACAGCAGAGGGAATCTGGAGAAATCTCTGCAGTAGAAAATGTTTCCATTTGTGGTGGGTTGACCTTGGCTGTACACCAAGTGCTCACCAAGCCATTCTATCACTTCTCCCCTCAGCTGGATAGTGGAGTGAAAATATGATGAAAGGCTTGAGATAAACACAGGGAGAGATAATTCAGCAAGTACCACCACAAGCAAAACAGACTCCACTTGGAGAAATTAATCTAACCTATTGCCAATCAGAAGTCGAGTAGGATAATGAGAAATAAATCCAAATCTTAAACCACCTTCTTTGTACCCATCCCTTATACTTGGGCTCTGCCTGCCTTCCTGTTTCCATCTCTTTGGATCACATTTACTGTTAAATAAAAGCCATAGTATTGGCTTAGGCATATGGCCTTTTTTGCACCTTAATTGCAGCAGAGGCATCTCTTCTAATCGAATCATAACTGTTTGTCATATCCATGAAGTCAGAGGACGGAATCAAGTGGTGCTTTTCGGTCTGCAGCTATTGAACCAGTGTTGCTTATATGAAAAAACATAATTAAAGTGCTAATTACAATTCTAAAGGTACAAAAAATATGTTAATCATGATGCAGCAAAAATTGGCATTCTGTAAGTCCCTAAATAGAAGCATTATGTTTATAGCTTTCCTCAATGTGATATAGAAAGGAAAGATGAATTACATTAAATACAGATTTAACAATTCTTGAAGAAAATGGGAGGCAAAAAACATTTTGGAAGTGATGAAGTACAGTAAACTGAAACAACATGAGATTGAAACAGAAAAGGTTTGCTATATATTCTTTCCAGAAAGTAGAATTTGTGCAAATTAATTCCTTGTGTTCTCTTGGTTTTAGAAGGCTAGATAGAACAAGATTAAAGCATAGGTAACTCATAGAAAAGCAGAAAAAAATATAAGGAAAATGTCCTTTGTACATTGTGAGGTAATCATAGCAACACAAATCCCCAAACCAGCATGATATCTGATGGCATGTATTGGATGTGTCCTCCCTCTTCAGGGTGAGAAATTGTGAAGAGCAGCTGCAGTGATGCTGAGAATTATTTTAAAATTGCAGTCATTCAAAGGAAAATCACTAAGAGAATTCTCAAATTGTAAAGGAAATGGTTGATCATCACAGGATAAATGGCTTACATAGGAAACTGGGAAGGCATTTATTTGGAGAATTCAGAATGACAGTGAGGAAGAAGCATCCATTAATTTGTGAACTAATGGAATTTTTCATCTTATAGGGAGTTTAGATTATGGTACTTAAAGGATGTAACCTACTTTAGCATGGGACATTTGCTCTGGAGTTTATTCCAAATATCTTTGGAAGTCAACAAAAAAAATGTAAAGGATTATTAAAAAAATAAATTTGATATTCTAGCTGTTCATGTTTCAAGGGTAAAGCATAGTTTTGTCTGTCTGCTTATGACAAATGGCAACAGGCTCATGGGAGCTTCCATTGGGTCTAGAAGACATATTAAAGTAGAGTTAGTTTCATTTTAGGGGAGTTGCAGTCTTTTCTGAGGAACTAATCACACTGGTTCAGATAGTTTTAGAGTCTGCATATAATGGGATGGATGATATTTCTCTCAAATGATGAAATTAGCTGACCTGGAGTGTGCTCCAGGATGAAGAGGAGTGAAAGCAGGTGCAATGGGAGGACATAGGTGGCAGACCCCAAGGAATTTGAAGCCTGTTGGAAATACCTTGGGGAACAATGCTAATACTTTCATAATAAAAAAGAAAGAATTAAAGTGGATTTGTAATAGCAAGATACCTACTGGAAACAGTATTTACAGTCATTAAAATTAATTCCTGCATTTTGTTCTTTCAAATCACAAGAGACTGCAAGTTAGGCTAGTGATGAAATCTGAGTTCAGAGAAATCTTAGTCCCTTCCACTTTCTCAGGGGACATCAAACAAAGGTTTCTGCGTACATTTTGGATAGAATAAGGAAAACTGAGCACTTTTTGGCCTCTAGCCAACCTCTACTGGGTGTTAAATGTATTACAGTTGAGCTTGGAGGACGAGCAGCAGGACTCTGAGCATTCAGAGTAAAGCAAAAGGAGAAAGGTTCAGTTGTGCTCTCTTAAAGACCTTGGCCTGTGGTGCCCACATGATGGGTGAGAAGTCTTCTTATTCCTATCTTCTGCATAATGCTTTGAATTGAAGAGTGCAAGGAAGTGAGTGTAGAACATTTTACCTCTGATAAAGAAATCAATGAGCAATTTAATAAATGATTTTCATGTGAAGTGTCTCCCCCCTGGGGTTATCACAGAATAGCTTTTTTGAGAAAGAAAAAAGATAGATCTCACTGAACTTGGAAACTGTACTGAAAATATCTTTTTTCAAGTAATTCAGATAAAAAAGCCAAAGCACCATTGGTTGCTGCAATTTATCACTGATGAGTTTGTGTCTGGAATAGGAAAAAGAAGTCCATGTAATATTGTTGAAATAAGTTAGTCCTTCAAAATCATAACACTGTTTTAAACAGTAGAAAATGAATGTTGCTCTCAAGGTTTAGGCATACCAGTTTGGAATCATAAATATATTAACTTGTTGATGAAGCATTGTTCTGGAACTGTGCTGGCCCATCCTGCCTCCTTCCTTTTCTAACATGATCTTTTCTCCAAATCACAGAAGTATATTTTCCTCATGCTATGAAACAAATGGAAAGTGAGGATATGAGAAGAAGATAGAGCAGATTGCAGTCATCAGTCACAGGGCTTGCTCAGACAAGTATACTGACCAGCCACAATTTACAACCACATACTTTTATACCCCATTCTGTTTCTTCCTCCTTTCCTTCCTTCTGTTCTCAAGCATATTGCCTCATTAGTTGAAACAGTCCAAAGAGCAATCTGAACCCTCAGGTTCTCATCCTTAGCATTTTCAAAGTCATGGTTTGCTTGCAGTTTTGTGATCAAAAGATCAATTCACACACTTAAATTTGCGTGCCTGACAAATGTTTCCTGTCTTTTTCTCTATTGTGTTTTTCTGTCAGATCTACGCCTCCAAATGATTTGTTTATCATGTCCCTTTTCCTTGGTGTCCCTTTTGAGAAGGTTGTTGATCAGAAAACCTTACTGAAATAAACATTTCCATGCTGAACATACCATTAGTAATTAATTTGACTGGCTAGGTTTGGTTGTCCCTCCCTCACCATTTGCCAGTCAGGACTGTGTCTCTGTATGTTCTTGTGCATGGTTTTCCTACTTTCTCATTATCCATTTTAGCACTGAAAATATCCTTGGCCAGACACTCTTAAAAGAGCAGAGGCTTTCTCCTTCCTCTTGCCCATCCATACTTCCACATCATTTGTGGCCCTGCCTTTAGCTACATCTCTTCATCTCCCTTCTAGGAGCTCCCTTGTGATCCAAAGCTGGGTCTTCTAAGTACTCCTTGGTATTGTGAATATTTGCTAGTCCTGGTCAGTAATTTCTGTTATGACAAAACAGGCTGTTTTAGTTCAACCCCAGCTGGAAACCAAGCACCAGGCAGCTGCTCACTCATTACCCCCAAGCAGGATGGGGAGAGAATAAGAATATAAGTGAGAAAACTCATGAGTTGAGATAGAGACAGTTTAATAAGTAAATATAAGAGCTGCACAGACAAGCAAACCAAAACAAGGAATGAATTTGCTCATTCCCGTCATCAGGCTGTTGTTCAGCCATCTCCAGGAAAGCAGGGCTCTGTCGCACATAACGGTTATTTGGGAAGATAAACACCATAACTCCGAACATTCCTCCTTTTCTCCTTCTGTTCCCCAAATTGTATTCCTGGGCATGACACCATGTTTAATTTTCATGATTGTAAAATATAATCACTCTTTTATTCTTTTTAATAGCTGAATTTTATAGTTTAAAATATATATTTTTTTTTACTTTTCTCATTAACAAAAAAATTAAAAATAGGGACTATTACAGATTGTATTATTTACATATACATGTAAATATAGAAATATACAATATATTTTGTCACATATAATGATCACATGATCAGTTTTTCCAATATTTCTTATTTTTTTCTTATAGCTTGTATTGGGAGATAACAAACTATAAGCAAACAACAAATTTAAATTAAGTCTTCTTTTCAAAAAACATGCCAGTCTCACACTATAAGAGACACATTGAGTCAAGTTCCCTGCTCCTTGCAGTATTACCTAAAATTTAGCTGTATAATTTACAGCCTTCTCCAGATGCTCCTTGAACTTTGACCATCTTGATGCCACAACCTCTTCCCTGAGGAGGTTGTTCCAGTCACTGATCACCCTCTCAGTGAAGACACTTTTCATAATGTCCAATCTGAACTTCCCCAATGCAGCTTCCTTCCATTTCCTCCTGTGCTATCACTGGTGACCAGAGAAAGATTAGCACCTCCCTCTCCATTTTCCCCCTTGAGGGAGATGTAGATTGCTATGAAGTACCCAAAACTGCACACAGCAATTAACTACTCTGAAACACAATGAGGTCAAATTCAGGGTCCTGTATTCAGGGAGGAATAACCCCATGCACCAGTTCAGGTTGGGGAAAGCACCTGTGGAAAGTCTGATGGAAAGGATCTCTGCAGAGAGACCTGGGGGTCTTGGAGGAAAGCAAGTTGCCCATGAGTCAGCCGTGTGCCCTTGTGGCCAAGAAGGCCCAGAGAATCTTAGGGTGGTTTAGGAAAAGCATTGCCAGCTGTTCAAAGGAGGTGATTCTGTTCCTCTACTTAGCCCTAGTGAGGCCACATCTGGAGTGCTGTATCCAATTCTGGGATCTTCAGTACCAGAGAGAGATGGAGCTCCTAGAATAGGTCCCGTGGATAGCAATAAAGATGATCGACAGACTGGGCATCTCTCTTACGAGGAAAGGGTGAGCGAGCTGGGCCTGTTCATCCTCGAGAAAGATGTCTGAGAAGGGACTCATCAATGTCTATCAGTATCTGAAGGGAGTGTGCCGAGAAGATGGAGCCAGGCTGTTCTTGCTGTGCCAAGCAATAGGACAGGAGGCGATGGGCAGAAATTGACATACAGGAACTTTGATCTGAATATGATGGAGAACTTCATCACTGTGTGAGTGACCTTGCACTGGAGGTTTGGGAGTCTTCCTTTACTGGGAATAGTAAAGATTGTCTGAATACAATCTTGTGCCATTTGCAGTAGGATGACCCTGCCTGAGAAGGGAGGCTGGGCCAGGTGGACCATGGTGATCCCTTTTAGCCTGACCCTGAATTATCTGATTCTGTGAAGTGAGGCCACACCAGTGTAGTGTAGGGCAGGGCCATCACCTTGCCTCACTGGCTGGAGATTCTCTGTCTGATGCACTCCAGGACACAGCAGGCCCTTTTGGCTGCTGAGGAACCCTGCTGACTCATTGTCAGCAAACCCCCAGGTATCTTTCCATGGCGCTGTTCTCCAGCTGCTTGTTCCACAATTTGTATATATTTGTATGTATCTCCAGAGAATCAAGTATTTGTTGCAGCTGTATGTTGCTTATCTGTGAAACAGAATTCTGGAGGAGCTCAGATGATGAATCTAAAATCAAATGTACAATTAGAATATAATTGCTTCCAGTGCATTTAATCAGGGAACTCATATCTCTCATATAGAAAATAAAGAACATGTGTAATAAAATTCCTAATATCAAATTTGAAAGATTAAAACCAAGCAGATTTCTCTTTCATTTTTTTCTCCCCAAAGTTTCATATAATTTCAACTAGACAAATAAACTCTAGATGTATCAGTTTAATTACTATACTCATTATTCAGTGCAACTATATTATTCAATTAAATTGAAATTAAAACTAAATTGAAATTACAATCTGAATAAACTACTGCAGGAAGCTATAAGTAATATTGCAGTTGTGCTACACTTCTGCTGCATTTCATTTAAAATTCACATGAAAATATAATTAAATCAGTATTAGTAACTTACTTTAGTTTTAGGTTAATCATATTTTAATGAAAACCCAAGAAGAAACAGGAAAATCACAATTAAGTCAGCATTTTATTTGCAGGTCTAAAGGCAAGTCCTTAGAGTCAGGGTTTCTTCAAAGACTATGCTTTCCATGTGTCTTGCCAGTTATAATGAAAATGAAGAAAGTAAGTAATGTGTACAAGGACAAACTTTAGATGTTTGTTGATGGTTTGGAATACCCTCATGTCTCATTACCAGATGATTGCAAAGCAAACTGCTCCTGAGTGTAATATCAAAATCTCATATAAAAAGATATCCAAATGGTTGTTGGGATGTCTTCAGCTTTATGGAATATAACTTCTGTCATTATTCCCTGTCAGGAGGGTTTATTTCTTGATTGTTAGCATTATAGGAAAGTACTCTTATACATATATGTGTGTGCATATACATATATATATATATATCTCGGGTCAGCTATTGATGTTCTCTGCCCTGAGATGCGTAGGTTGTTTCTGCTTCAGCACGCACAACTGAAGAACGAGCCTGGACTCTCCGCTTTTTGGTCTTGTTTATTAATTCTTGTCTATAAAATTTTCTTTCTGCCCAGCCAAGATCCTCTCAGCACAGCAGCCACGAGCACTCTGACCACTCCCAAGGTGGTATCGTCTTTTTATACTACAAACTACGTATATCATATTTACTTTTAATTCCCAATACCTATCACCTATGTTAGACAGTGCACTTCTATTCTAAACCAATCCCAAAGAGCCAACATCACAGCACAAAATGGAGAATAAGAAGAAGAAAGAAGAAAAACTAGACACGCCCTGGTTCCTCCATTTTGTCCCCATAACCCCCATACCAAAAATCGTAAAATCTACATTTTCACCCTGTGAATATCTTATTATTACACCATTCACACCTGTGTGACTTTCACGTCCCCATACAAAGCTGGCAACTCACTGCATGGGTCAAAATCATGTCTCCAGGTGTTCTGGGCAGCATGCCAGGGTCTCCAAGCCCCAGGCCATATATTTACATTGTGCTTCTTATTTATAATCAGCCCAACATGCAGGTCATTTTACAGCTATGAATCAAACATTAAATACATGTTTTGCTGAAAATTTTGTTGAAAATGTTTATTTAAGCTAAATTGAAAAAAAGTATTTATGATATGTTTAAAACCAATTTTATTAGGGAAAGCTAACTTAAAATGTATGCTTAATATTTCAGGGTGGAAATTATAGAGTTTTTATGGGGTTATAAGGTATTCCCATTAAGGCACAATCATCTCCAAAATGAATTTGTGTGGAGCAGCACATGCAACAATTGGAGTGGTACAGCTGTGAGGAAGTAATTTATTTATTCTACCTCATAGTGCTTTAATATAACGAGAAAGATTCTGTAACTGCTCAAGAATATCTCCAGTGGTCTTTATGTATAGAGATGATGAACAACCAATCTTCTTGATATAACTTCTTTCAATGAAAACCTCATGTTTAACAAAATGTATTCAATTTAATCTATTGTAGTTTTTGTTTAAATTTCTGAGAAGAAAAAGAAGTTAGGTGTAGTTTAAACTGGCAAATTAATCCAACAGTTAATGTAATGAGATAAAGACTAATATACAACTTTTTTATGCTAACAGAAAAAACAAACTGCTGAACTGATGGTCTTCTCTGGAAAGCTGTTGTTTACCACATGCAAAAGTTCAATTTTCTTTTCATTTATGAGGCATTTTCTTAACCTTCTGAGACTTAAGAAGAAGCAGACAGCTCTTCAGAAAGCTGTGACTGTGGATTTATTGTCATGAACCCCAGAGTCTCTTTTAAGAAAATCCCACCATTTCTTTTTTATCTGATCATTTAAGTGATCTTTGATGACAATGCAGAGCATGCAAGAAAAAAAATGTAGTACAAACATAAAAAAAACAGAGAGTATGCCAGGTGGTATTTATTATCAAAGCAAAAGAAAACATGAATGCAAGCGAACAACTACTGAAAGTGCATGATCTGTGTTTTTAAAAACACCTTACAATACTAAACCAGAACAGCATTGCTAACACCTTCCATTATTAATGAGCATGCAGCTCAGAAAAATTTTCTATTGTTGCTTTTAAATACAGATTTTAAAAAAATGTCTAGCAAACATTTTTGAATTTAGATATATGAAGGACAACGTTATTCTAGGGAGTTATATATGGGATGGATGTACTTATTCACAAGGAAAGGATGATCCTCTTAGCTACAAACATAACTTTAAGAAACAGTTTCTTCTCTTACACAGCATAATCATTTAAAGACAAATACATCTGAAACCTTCTGTCTCAAGCTTAAGTGCCTGATTTAAAATACTAAATCTATTCAGTCAAAACTTCCCTGTCCCTACTGTTGGTAACCAGTATTTTTTCTTTGTACTTGTATAGCAGCTGTTTTTCTGATGACTGAGAGGAAAAAAGACCTTTTCTCTCAAAGCAGTTGTCAATAACATTTCATTGAATCATTGGTAACATAATTCTTACAACTGTTCTTGCAGTCATTGGCAATTCTTAATGAATGACAGAACAATTATTTAAATAAAACTGCTGAGTACTTTAGTTGAGTGTTAGAAAAACTCAGTTACAGAAAACATTTGCTTGGAAAATATGCCATCACTTTCCTCAAATCAATAATTATAATTAAATTACTATAAAGCGACCCAGAGCCAGTCTTTCTCTTCCATCACTTTGCTTAAATTAGTGGGAAAAAAAGTTACTTCTAAATTATAACATATTAAGGAAATAACCTTTATACTTCAAATAATTTATATCTGTTAATATTCCAACAGCACAGTAAGTAAATTATACTGTATTGTAAGATAATTGCTGACATATACTAGAGTGCCCTTTAGTACAAATATCAGTTTCTATGAGTTGTGAAGATTAAAATGGGAATAAAATTGAGAAAGCAAGTAGGATAGAGGACCTACTTATGAAAGACTGTTATGGAAGCCCTGATTCCTTTAAATGTTGGGGTTTTTTGTTATTGACTCTGAACACCTTCTAGTAAAAATTATTACAGTGGCCAGTTCTACTAGGCTTAATAAATTATAATTTTTACTGGAGTACTCTCACAACTAATAACGTCAGTGGGACTACTAACATGTTAACTTATCAGCCTGTGGAGGTCAGGCAGAATCTTATCCATGAGATTCCATTAATTTTTTCTTTTGAACATCTGAACATTATTGGGTGCCATCCCATTAATTCAAGGTGTGACTGCAGTTGCATGCTTTCTTTTCCAAAAAAATATGAGGTAAAAAGCAAATGAAAAATGAAAGTCTACAAATTCTATTTATTGATACATTAATTTCTGTGTTATACTGGATTTATCTTTTGGCATCCGACTACTCTTGGTGAAGATACTAGGATGATGCTGTAACACAAATTTGTAAGTTTCTCTTATGTCTTTTGCAGATCCTGCAGTAGAGAAGTTTGCTGAGTTTATTCTTTCTGGTAAAAAAAAAGAAAAAGAAAATGTGAAATACAAATAAATGCATTTTAACTATTGTGGTCTGAATCAGGATTCTTTGACATGGAGATAAGCTATAAGTCATTTTCAAATAGGCATGGAATAGTGATTCTACAGCCACAGAATATCTGTTTACATATTTATCTAAACTATTCATAATTGTAAAATGACTGAGATATTTTTTTATATGTTGCAAAATCAACATAATCATACTGAAAATCCATATTTCCTTTACTGTGAGAGTGTTTCTAAATGTTGCTAACATATCTTGCAAAAGCAATTGCCTGAAGACAAGTTGAATAAACGCTATCCTAATGGAAAACCCACATTTATAGTGCACTTGGAGAGTTAGGACAGGGAAAAACTGATAAACTACCTCAGATGTTCTTCTTAATGTATTTCTGTTGGTAACTTTTTTTTAGGCATGAAAAATATTCTTTTAATCTCTTACTTGAAAAATGTTATATTTTTTGTTATTTTAAGAGGATAAAGATATTATTAGAGATTAGTGTGCAAAGGTGACCATTATTTTTAAAATTCTTTTCAGAAGTTAGATGAGTATTGTTTAATGGAGTGATTGAAAATATGGTTCATGAAAGAAATAAATGGTTGACATTAAAAAAAAAAACAACCAAAACCTAAAGGAATGGTGACAAACATAGAAGCCCCTATAGGCACAACATAAATGCTGTACTGATGCTGCATATTTCCTTCTCTTTTGTTCCCATGACCTAAGGGTAACATCCCAGGGGGGTCCAACTAACTAACTCCTGGGAAAGGTGGAATTTTGCGTCCTAAAATTCAGGCTCCTGACTTTCCTATTCACTTGACCCATATTCTTCATGATCAGTGTATGATCGCTACAGCTCAGGCTGCCTCAAATGAGCAATACATTCAAATAGAGAGGATTGATTATATGTTCATAGTAGAAATGAGACCTATGGTTGGCATCCAAAAGAGGGTAATTACTGAGCCCCAGTTTCACTAGAAGTACATTTGGTCTGCCTAAGATTGGGTGCTGAGCCTACACAACTGTGTCTGATGTAGTTACACCACTGTTCTCTGACAGCTCTGTGTTCGACAGGCCCATTACTATTCATGATGGAATCTTCTTATAAACCTTCATAAGAAGATAATAAGAATATTCACTACTTGTTATATTCTGAGACATTTCAGATTATTAAGATGGCAGTCTACCTATCAACAGAGACCGACATATGCAAGTAAAATCTTCCTACTTTATCCTACCCTATAGTTTGACCTTGGATGACAAGTATTTTCTTCAATATAAAATATGGGTACCATAGAGGCACCTTCAGTAATATATATGAAGGCAGTTCTATTTTTTCTTACGCATTAATATAAAAATTATTCAAACATCTCAGATATCTCCGAGTTCTGAAGTCATAAGTTTTATCTCTAAGTTTTTCAGAAGAAATCAGTCATGATGCAATTATTTTATTTCAGTATCTCAAAATAAGAAACACTAATTTTTATATATTTTAATATTAAAGCATTAATGTTGATAGAATTGCTTTTGCAAAAGAAGAACTGGATGAATAAGGTGGGAGAAAATACTCTTTTATGTGATATTCTTGCAAGATACTTCCTTTGATGTACTTTCAGATAGCTAAGTTTAATATTATAGAGATAAGAGAAGATATTAATATGGATATGTGCATATGGATCTGTGTTTACTTGCTGCATAATTTAAATAGGCTCACATATATGTTTCTTATATGGGAAGATGTACTAGTATCACTATATATCCCACCTTACCTTATGGAAGTAAGGAAGATACCTATGGGAACTTTAAGGAAAAGTAGCTTCTTATATGATCACTGCAGAGAAAATCTCCACAAAAAAAGTCAGATATTTAATGCATTTTTTCTATACTAACTTTTTTGGTAGCTTAGGGCAACCCTGCTGCTTGTTTTAAGTGTCTTATTTTTATACTTAAATAGGTTGCACTGTACATATGGCAGACAGGTCAAGGGTATAAAAAAAGTAAAAGTAGCTTTGGCCATATCAGCTTTTCTGTGACAACTCATTTTTGTGTAGGAAAAAAACTTTTACTTCTCCATGCCTTTTTCTCATCCGTTCCTTTTCTATATCCTTTGATTAAAGCCTTAATCAGTGAAGGCTCAACAATTCAGGAATTTCAGTTTTCTACTGCTGCAAAGTCCTGAGGATTTAGAATAGGCTTTTGATGGGAATCACTCATGCATATTTGTGACATTCTCCTAATTCCCAGACAAAGCTGTCAGCATTGTTGGGTGTTTTTGAAAAGACAGTGAATATCATTAATAATGGTAAACAGTAGAACATGTGACAGTCATGGGAAATATGTTATGGTTGTTATGATAATCACACTGACACAAAAATCTATTGAAAAAAAAGACGTGAAAACAAACACACATGCTCTCTTATCTATATTAGCTCAGGATAATGTAAATAAATAAAAGTTACATTTTCCTTACTGTGGCCATCTGTGTTCAGGAAAGATTTATCTCAGGAAATGGTGGTAGAAATTTCTCCAGGACCAAGTACCTTAGGAACATTTCTTATAACAACATTTAACATTACACATGAGTTCCCAAGAGTTCTGACATTATTAAGCTGCTTAGGGAGTGTAGAATCAGTGGACTCTTTGACAGTCTTAGTTGAAATCACTTCCCCTTCACTTTTAAGTCTGTTTTGGCTTCTGGAAGTTTCCATAACAAAAGGAAGAAATAAAAGTTGATCAAAGGTATGCATTCAAGGAAAGCTTTTCAAAAGCAGATAGTCTGTGTGTGCTTGTTCCTTAAGGCTGAGCTTAAAAACCTTTGAAAATGTCTACTTGTCTCAGAAACTATGATGTCTTCTAAGTAGGCAGTGTGATTATATGCCCAAAGGATAAAAAAGGCCACTGGCATGACATTATTAATATTCAAACTTAGGTGTTGAAATGTAGATGATGCTATAATAAAAATAATAAATAATGGAAATGGGGAAATAACTACAGATAGTGTGGTTATCTCTTTCTCCAAATTATCAATATGTTCCTCTTCCACAAATATGGAGAGTAAAATGTTAATTCATTATTTATTCTAAATATCTGCTTTAAATGTCTGTCATTTCCAAGGCAGCACCACAGAAAAATTCTTGTTGTGAACAACATGAAAGCAGCAGGAAAAGGAGGGAAATCAATGACAGAAAGCAAGTACATTCAAATTAATTGAGAGGGATAGCTAAAAAAAAAAATTGGTAATGTAAATAAATAGAATAATAACACTAGAAGAATACTACCAAAATTAAAGTTTAATAACAGAACATCTTTGGGCCTTGAAAAAGTTGAGATATATTCTGATATAATCACAGCTCTGAGAGAGGCTTATGACTTAATAACCTCTCATGAGGAACAAGAAGAAACAAAATGGAGACCACAAAAAAGGTATTTAACTCCGGATCCTTAAACTGATGTTAAATTAAAATATAATAAAATATAATCAATATTTATTAAATATTAATGTCAATAATATCATTTTTATTATGAATGCCTAAATGGTAAATAGATTACACTTCTGACCCTGTTCTTCAATGAAGGGAGGTTTTCTGTTGGGTTTTTTTCCTGCAAGACTGTCAGGTAAGCAGGATTCTCTGAATTTATACACAGTGACATCATTATTCTCAGGAGAAAAGGTCTGACCTAAGCAAAGTAATGGATGTTATACGACCACATGAACTTTAAGGTAATTAAACCCCATTAGGGATTAGGTAAATGCTAAACTTTTGGAATGCTTGGCTGTAACTTTTCACTTGACTAGAGACTCAAGATATAGATTCACTGGAAGTTTTATGGCATCATTACCCAATAGACTGCTGAAAGTACATTTCAGCAGCCACAATTTCTAGCATAGTTTTTACCCATAGCTATCAAAAAGATGCCAGTATGTCTACAGATACAGCCTCTATGAACTTGTACTAAATAGTTATTGGATAAAACATAAAACCAATATAGAGGCATAGATGACAACATCATCTCATTCTATCCAATAATTGTCCTAGCCCCAGATTATAAAGGTCATAACTAGTCTTCTTCATTACTCTTTTCTAAAACAATTAATCCTTAGGTCTGTTATATAGTAAGAAACAGATGCATAGGAATATGTCAATCAAAAAAATAACCTGTCAAAACCCTGAGAGAACACAGGTTTGACTTGTCTTACAGAAAAGAGAAGTATGCAATATCTTAAATACATATTAAGTAAAATAAATACATCGTTAGCTTTTGTTACAGGTTGATTTCTTGTGTTTCATTTGATTTTTTTTTCTTTTTGAGGGGGTGGTGTGCTTTTTAACAGAATGAGGTAAAATAGCAGAACAATTATGTGGTATTAATTCTATAATAAAAAGACATCAAGTAATTTTAAGATTAAGATGAATAAATTCTGGATAATAGGTTTTTAGGATATGTATTTATGGCTTTGGAGAGTCTTGATGATCAGATTAGGGACTCTCAATAATCAGTACCATCTATTCATGGTACTGATTATCAAGAGTCCCTTTCCTGCATGTTTAACCATGTCATAGAATCATAGAATGTTTAGGATTGGAAAGGACCTTAAAGATCATCTATTTCCAACCATTCCTACCATGGGCAGGGAAAACTTCCACTAGATCAGGTTGTTCAAAACTCCATCTAACCTGGCCTTGAACATTTCCAGGGATGTGGGCGTCCGCAACTTCTCTGGGCAACTTGTTCCAGTGCCTCACCACCCTCACAGTAAAGAATTTCTTGCTCAAGTCCAATTTAAATCTACCTTTTTTCAGTTGCCCCTTGCCCTGCCATTATATACCCTGTTAAAATTTTTTACTCTTTCTTATAGGCTTCCTCTAAATTATTGGACGCCTTCATGAAAGTGTCCCTGGAGCCTTCTCCAGGTTAGGCAATCTCAACTACCTGAACATTTCTTCATATGAGAGGCCCTCCCATCATCTGACAATATTCACATCCCTCTATACTACAACAGGTAGTTATCTTTCTTATAAGCCCCCAAAGCTGGATGTAGTACTCCAGGAGGGGTGTCATGGGAGTGAAACCTGCTGTCTGCCCTTCTTTTTATGCAGTGCAATTGTGTTCTGTGCCGCAATAGCATATTGTCACACACTACACACAGAACATGACTGCAAGGCTTTTGGATTCTGCAGTGGTAGTCAGGTGCTTAAAAATGGTTGTGTTGGTACTGAATGTTGAAATATTTAGAAGTATGTCTATACATCTAAGTTGTGCTTCTACCCAAGAGATGTAATGGATGTAGTGGATAGGCTCAAAAGTGGGTTGAGTGAGGATGAGCATACTGAATTATTCACCTTAAGCAAAACAAAATACTGAGATTATGAACATCCTGCAGATAACATTAAGGTTATATCTACAGTAGCAACATATTTTTTGTAAAAAAATCCCTGTTCTTCAGCGGG
>NW_005054407.1:1086227-1137163 GCF_000277835.1 Geospiza fortis | reverse complement strand
ATCAGTAAATAAAAACCAACTTCATGAGGCCTCTGTATCCACAGTGTTCGTTGCTTGCTTGCTTTTCCTTTGGAATAGATTTTTTTGATAGCTTAGACAGAACGTCAGGCATGCTGTTTGAAGAGATATGGTAGATCAAGCACTTCTGCATTAGGTGTTGGAGAGCATTTGATGAGCACTGGAACTATTTCCAATTCAGTTTTCTCTGTAGGAAGGCTTGGGCTTTTATGGGGCAAAAAAAAAAACTGTAGAAAAATAACAATTTACAGTCATCAATTTTCTTTAAAACTGTGTCCAAAATATGACAATGATTGGCATCGCATGATCAGGAAAATTTGTTCAAAACATATATTTATGTTCTAAACTACAATTTAAAGTAGATATGGCCTAAGGCAATGTATCTTTGACTAAAGCTTTATGCAACAAAGACAAGTGTTTTGGAGATGTTATTTTCTGAAATTCAGTTCAGAACTGTAATGAACTAATGTGCTATGGAACTTGAATTCATTATTTTTTTCTAAGTCTATTCCTAAGAACTGGCATTTTTGTCTTTTTTCTTAAAAAAATTATTTTATTATTCTATTTAAGCAATTAAAAATTCAAGTAGTGAAGGTGCCAAATCCTAGATATGATTTCTGTATCCACTGATAAGCCTGTTCTTGCCATTCATGTGACAAGATCAAGCTCAAAAATATACTGCATCTGATAATGAAAAAAGGTATGTGAACTAACCATAGCTATGTTAAAGTTTCCATGCCCAGAAATGATGAATTAAATCAATTAGTGTTAGAAATTTTTCTGCATTATAGTAATGTATGCTTCCGAGAATATTTTCACTTGTAAACGAAATATTACTATAGTTGACAGAAAGAAGATATTGAATTAAAAGGTAGAGAAATTATATTTGTAAGTTCAGTGATTTACAAGGGTGTAGGTCTTCATGTATTGATATAATTGTTTGACACTTGTGTAATGGAAGGTTTGAGGTTTTGTTTTATCAGGTTTTTTTTCCTAATCTTAATTAATACATTTAAAAGTTTGAAAATACTGGTAATTATTTATCCCTGCAAAAGAATTTTGTCAAGAATGCTATAGAATATTTATCTTATCTCTCTAAAATATTGCTTAGTAACTAAGGCTGTGTCTATGCAATATTTAAATGTTCTTTCTTTTTTTTTGTAAATGGAGAAAAATGTTAACATTTTTTCTTACCCAGAGGAAATTTTATCTCAATAAATAATGATTTGATGCCATACATATGCCAAGTACTGGTTAATCTGAATTCACTTTCAGTTTCTAATTAGACATCTGTTAAAGTCTGTAACAGGAAATCTAATAGAGTTGTGTTGTAATTTGTCAAAGAGATTAATGATTCACAGTGTTAAAGTGTCTGTAAATGGAGTTCTTATGTGAGTCATTATATAAGTTGAAATTAAACTCTTTTGCTTTTATGGAAAATGTTTCCAACTCGTGTTATTACCAGCAATTATAACATCAAAACATCCCAAAAAAGAAAAAAATTAATTATAAAGCTATTTTTTTTGCCACCATTCCTTAATTGGAACACATGCTTAAAGTAACTGCCAAAACTAATGAAAACCATATTCTTTCTCTTTTTTCTCTTTACCCATTTTGACATTCCAACATTTTAATGAAAATATGCATAGAACTCATAGCTGTACATTTTCCAAATTGATGGGAAAAATTATGAAATATCATTAATTATTTGGGTATTACAGAATGCATTGCACATAAAAATCTCATCTATTGAGCTTATTTATTCTAAGAATTCCAAGTACAGGATGCATATTATATCCCATAGTCTTTTGCAGTCCTTCAGAAGTCAGCAGAAACTCAGTGTGTCAGTTAAGTATCACAGCTGAGTTAAGCAAGGTTTTTTTTATTGCCTTCAAATATAAAGTATTTTTCAGTGTTTGGTAAATTAGTGCCCTGTTTTTCTTTGGGTTTTATATTTTAAGAGACATTCTGGAAGATAAGGACAGAACATTTCCTTTGCCAAAATAAATAAGGAAGTAAATAAATAAATAAATCTTACATGTCAGAGAAGTTGCCATGGGTTTTGAGAGCCCAGTGACTTAACAATAAGTTATTGGGTGAAAAAATGTTGACAATCTGTTTCCTCACTTTGCAGAGGAAGCCATTCATGTTCTATCATGTGAAATTCCCTTCGCATGTCTTAGAAGGCAGATGGCATTCAAGATTTTCTCCTGATGCCCTCAAAAGTAATGTCTTTTTCCTACACCGTCTAGCTTATATGTGCCAATACCTTGTACGACTTGCCAGGCAGATGGATTGTGCAAAGTAATACAACTCTGCTTATAGTCCTCGTGTACCTTTTTAAAATGTAGTGAACTTCAGGATTTGCAGAATTGTGTCTTTTTAAATTACAGCAACAGCTCCTTATTAGCAAAACCACAGAACAATTCACAATCGTTTCCAATTGTGAAAGGACATGGTGAATCAGAGAGAACACAATGTACGAGGTCAAAATTCCATCTGCTTTGTTGGAACAAACTCGTCAGTATTCAGCATGAGAACAAGTTCCATTTCATATGGATTGTGCTTCAGAAGGTGCCATATTTAGAGTAGTTTATAAAAAATTATGGCCTTGTAAAAGTTCATATATGCTTTCCAACATACTTGACTTAAAATAAATAGAAAACATGATATTTAGAGGTAACAGATCATTTTTTAATGAAGACAAAAAGTTACCAATCCAATGTCAAATAAAAAACCCACCAACTTGTACTTTTATAATGCCAGGGAACAATTTAAATCCCATATCTGCCTGAAAAATCAACAAGAAATCTGAAAGCAGAATATGAAAATTGCAATACTGCCACAGATAAATATAATTATGTTCAATACGTAGAAAAAAACCTGATATATGGTGAATTAAAAGTCAACCCACAGAATAGTAATATATTTGAACACTTAAATACATGGAATTTCATTTTGGAAACAAACATAGAAAATTATTCTCTTTGGTAGAATATTTCAAACACTAATTTATTGCCAAAAAAAGAATCCTAACTAAAGGTCTTATTTTTAAATCTTTAAACTCAGGATCCAATACTGCTGTGAACACCTCTCATCTCTCAATAAGTTACATGATTAGCATGAAATGGATGTTGAGAGGTTTTCTATACCATTAAAAATTACTAGAACTGAAGGAACTGAGATGTGAATTCCTCTCTTCATGTCTAATGTCTGAGTTAAATAATTTTTTTTTCTACTCATTCAACTAAATAATGCAATTTAAAATATTTAAAGCATTAAAAAAAATAGAAACAAAAATATTCAAAATGCATTGCTTAAAAATCAAAGCTAAACTGAAGCAGGTAGTTGAAATTGTTGTGAGGAAATGAAGGACATTCCTGATTTTTGTACATCGTAAATAGAGTTCTGGCATACTTGGTTATCCACAACTTTTTCTGGTATAACTGGACTCTCTTAGCATATAACTATACTGCTTTTCTTTTTGTGCAATATTTGCTTCTCAAATACTGTATTATAAGTAGTTAAGTACTCACAGACTTAAGCTTTGTTGGGGTGCGTTTGTATTTGTGCTTTGTTTTGCACCTTGTTTTCACTTTGTCCTGCTGTTCTAAGGTTAAGTTTTATGAGTTTTAAGTTTTATTCCCATTGATTTGTATTATGTCAAGATGGCGACCTGAGCAAAGGGAATTTCCAGTGCCCCCTCCTCACCCTTATGTCAGTTATTTGTCAATCTTGCCGGGCCCTCCTCATTTTATGTTAATTCACTTGTCAGTCCTCGTGTCCCCTCCTATGTTCCCCTGGCGACCCCCTTGTCCATCACCCCCAGCCCACTCCCCAGATCTGGAAAGTTCCCCGGGGTCTGGGAGGTGATTGGATTAGGGGGGAAAGCCACACCTGCGTTATCCTTTGATTTGTTCTTTGTAATTATGTAATGTCATGTCATTGGTCATGTTCTGTTCTCCCTCCCCCTGGGGTCGGTGATAAAAAGTCAGACCAGGGGGAGGTTCGTGGTCAGTTTTCTGTGACCCCTCACCCTCTTGTTTCTTCGTTACCTTCAATAAACCCTCACCCACCACGGAAAACTGATCGGCTCACGTCATTCCTTCTTCGCTCCACTGCTCCTCGCGTTGCTGCTGCCCTTGACCTCTGTCTACCCTCGCCAGGTCGCATCCTGTGGCTTCTACCGCCCAGGGGACCTGGGTGGCTAGGGTCTTGGCTCTACCGCAAGGTAGCCTGCCATACCCCGGCTAAGACAGACTGTGGCCGCTCTGTCTCTCCCATCGGAGTCTCAGCTCTGTGGAGCAGCCAGGTCAATTCGCACGAGCGACCGCAAAGCTTGTGTAACAGCTCAGAAATACCTAAGTCAAAATAATCTTAAAATAAAAGGTATAACTGCATGAACGGATTTCATGTTAACCAAGGACAAGTCATCCAACTGAAAAGTTACACTTGAAAAGGGACTGTAAAACCTAATTGGATGTACTAGACTACCTGAAACTGTTACGCCCTGGACAATTTCAGAATGCATTGCCAAGAGTCTCTGAAATGCAACTACAAAATGTAGAGGGCAAAGGGCAAAACTTCACTATCTGATGTGTGATATCAGGGTAAAGTAGTCCCCTTTGATAACACTATCTGGAAAATGTTGACAAAACTACAGGAAAGTGAAAAGTGCTTAGGACTTATGCATCATGTTCTCACAGACATATTTACCACTTCTATTTAGAAACCTGCAAATCAGCATTTTAGGTGCTGCAGGAAGGCCATGCTGAAGTACTAGTAATTTGCCATAGCTTGTTCTTTTACAAAGACCTGTTACACCTGTGTCTACACTGTCAAATTTTAATCTGAAGGGCTGATAGTAAATGAAATAACAGTTCCATTAAGACAGCTGCACAACAAGCAGGAAAGGCACTGGTCACTGCAGCCCAGTCTTCCCTTGACCTTCACATCCCCACCAGCCCCTTGTTGGTGAGAATAAGGTCCAGCATCTCTCTTACTGGCACCTCTATCACTTGGAGTAGGAAGTTATCATCAACACACTCTAGGAACCCTCTGGATTACTTATGACCCACTGTGTTGTCCCTCTAACAGATACCAGGGTGATTGAATTGCCCCACAAGTATCACGAGTTCATGAATATGAGGCTGCATCAATCTGTCTATAGTGTGACTCGTACATTTGGTCTTCCTGGAGAGACCATTTGTAGCATTCCCACTATAATGTCACCTATGCCTGCTCTCCCTTTATTTCTGACCCATAAACTCTCTGTCAGTTCCTTATCTACCTTCAGGCGAACCTCCATGTTCTCCAGCTGCTCACTGACATGGAGGGCAACACCACCTCCTCAACTTCCCTGTCTTTAGGTCCTTCCTAAAGAACCTGTACCCTTCCATTTGGACTTTTCAGTCATAGAAGACGTCCCACTGCATCTCCGTGATGACAGTAAGATTCTAGCCCTACAGGCATGTGCATGGTTACGCTCCCTTTATTCCCCGTGCTCCTTTGATGAAGCTGACTTCCATGAACCCTCGGCACAGCAAGTTTCTCAAAGCAAGCCTCATCATCTAAGTAGCTGAACCCCTGACCATGGCACCAATCTTGTAGCCATTTGTCGATTCTCCAAATTTGACTGGCTCTTTCAAACCGCTTCTCTTTGGCTGGGAGGCTTGCTAAAAAAACAGTGTGTCTTCTGGAGTCCCTTACCACATCTCTCAAGGCTCTGTAATCCTTTTCTAACCTAATTTTTTGCTCCTTAGGCTCTTATACATTTCCATGGCAGTGATTTTTATCTTGAATACTGGAAAAGCTATGACTATCAGAACAGCTATACTTCTGCCTTTGTTTTTAATTATTCTGAAAGGCTTTAGCTCAGTTATGCTCCCACATATTAATAATTAATTTTCATATTAAAATTAGCCATGGTCACACAGCTATGCTGCATAAGATGTTTCTATGAATCACAGGAGGATAAAACTCCTTGGACAAGAGTGAAATGATGGAGCTCAATGTAGTGCTAAAATATAGGTCTCTAGTGTCATTTGAAGATGAGTAATTTTAGATTCATGCCTGGCCTCTGTCTACAGTAGAGGTGTCTCATAAATCAAGTGTCACATCTGACAGTGGCATGGGAATGTCTAGGATGCCTTTGAGTGTTTCAGGAGGCCCTAGGCACATGTGTTTAAGCAATCCATTTGTAACCGTGGTATCAGATGATTGCTGTAGTATTTGGCCAGACCACTGTTAAAAGGCCATAAGGAGTCCGTGCTGGAAGATACTTGTGAAATGTAAATTTTGATTTATAGAAGGTTTTTAAATATGTGCTTAGTGTTGCAGCCCTGGATTAGTTACTTCAAGGCCCTGGATTGCATGCATCCCTCAGAAAAGAGATTCCAGGACAGGAAAACATAAGTCCTAAAACTCTTTTGTTCCATGTGTTCCTCTAGAAATTTTAGCATATGATGGACCATATCTGAAATTCTCTATTTTAAGCTCAGTGAACTTATCATGTGAGAGTATCTGTGGCAGTCCTGTGGCAATTTTGGACTCCTACTACTAGGCAGCAAGAAATCATTTGATGTTGGGAAGCCCCCTAGAGGAATAATGGATCTGGAAGATTTAATGCCTTCTTCCAAAGTAATTCCTTAGTTCTGGGAGGACATTTATTTGATTTGGTCTGAATGTAACATTTTCCACAAGTTTATAGTTCCATTGCTTGAAAGAGACATTAATATATTCTGTTATACTTTGCAAAATTGTTGAGACAGAAATAACTGTGAAGAAGCAACTAAATTTTCTTTACGTTGAGAGTGGCAGAGCTGGAACAGGCTATCAAGGCAGGTCACGACGTTTCCCGCTCTGGAAATATTCAAAATCCATCTGGATGCATTTCGGTGTAGCCAGCTCTAGGGTTGACCTAGATGGTCTCCAGAGGTGCCTTCCAACTATTCTGTGATTCTGTAAATGATGTATTATTAACTAAATTTCAGTTTGACCTCTGCCACGGGAGTAGGGTGGCACTGTGAGTAAGGTGGGAGATACTTTTTTGGTCAGAATCTTCAAGGTATCACCATCTAGAACCTCCAGAATGTCTGTATGTATCCAGAACTATCCTGTGTCTCTTAACATTCACACTTAAGTGGATGAGTATCACACCTTTTTTTCCAAATATACCCTAAACTTTTTGCAAGGTTAAAGTTGAATATTTATTTCAGCCAGCTTGTTGAACAGGCTGAACTCCAAATTTAGGTGGTGGCATCAGTTGCCATGTTGTATCATCTTTGCTGTTAATAGGAGCAGTTTGTTTGAGGCTAACTTGCTATTCTAGCCAAATTTATTTCCAGCAAGGCAGGATTATTCAGCTCCTATACATCAAGTCCTACCCTGCCCGTATCATGATTAACACTTCCAGACAGGGACCTAACATTGTTAGCAGTCATTTAGTTCAAGGCAGGCAACAACAGAGCATGACACAAAATACCTGAGTCCTCATGGTCAGAGAATGACAAGAATCATATCTAGATGTTCATAAATCTCCTTTTTACATTTTTTCCTCAGATAATTGAAGCAGAATAGCTAACTAAGCCCTTTCCAAATTCTGCTAACAGAAATGAATCCCTTCTATACACACACGCAGAGTAAAACAAGTACACTCAATCTCTTCTCCACATACATATAAATTAGATAGTTGGCTTAGTTTCTGCAGTTCCATTAACCTTTGTGAGTGTATTTTCCGCCACCAATTAATTCAAGAATGTAGTGGCTTGATCCTGACTGGCAGCTAAGCAGTACACAGCCAGTCACTAACTTCTTTTGCTACCAACATCATGGGGAGAAATAATAGGAAGAGAAAAAGACCCCAAAAGTTGTGGACAAGATAAAAATAGCTTAACAAACGGAGGAAAGACAAAGAAGAAAGGAGAAATGAAAATGAAAGAAGTGGTGCAAACACAATTATTTGTCTCTTCCCACAGAAAACCAATGCCCAGTCAGTCCCTGAGCAATGGCTATCTATCCAAAACACTCCTCCCTTTGGATTTTAGTGGCTGAAGATGGCTCTATATGCAGTAGCCCTTTGTTCATTTGGGTCAGCCTTCCTGGTTACGTCCCCTCACCTCTTCTTTTACTCCCCATCTGTCTTGCTGGGAGGGTATCATGGGAAGCAGAGAAGGGCCTGCTGAAGTGTGCATGCTGCTCAGCAACAGCTAAACCACAGTGTGTTACCAACATCATTCTGGTCACACAGCCAAAGCATTGCACCTTAACAGACCACTATGAAGAAAATCAGTTCCAACCCAGCCAGACCCAGCACAAAGAAGAAAAGGTAGATGTGCAACTCTGTACAACTGAAAGAAGCATCATGTTCCAAGGTCCTGGCTCTCATGGGTGACTTAAAGAAATATTGGGAGTGGGACTAAATCAATGTGTATAAATTCCACATGTATTGGAGTAAAGAAGACAAATTCAAACTCTTCTTAGAGGTATTCAGTGACAGGACAATAGTCATTATTATTACTAATTATTATTAGTGACAGGAAATAGTAACGACAGGAAAGAAATTTATCTACATGACATTCAGATTAAATGTAAAAGAAAAATATCATAATGGGATTAGTCAAACACAGGAACAGATTAGTCTGAGATTGCGTGGAATTTCTATTCTCTGAGCCAGTCAAAACCTTCCTGCACATGGTAGATGT
Organism: Geospiza fortis; assembly: GCF_000277835.1. Taxonomy (NCBI): domain Eukaryota; kingdom Metazoa; phylum Chordata; class Aves; order Passeriformes; family Thraupidae; genus Geospiza; species Geospiza fortis. The sequence continues at coordinate 1,128,443 of NW_005054407.1, read as the reverse complement.
CCAGCAACATGAACAACCTGACCTAGCTGAACCTTTTCTGAGCAGAACAGTTTGACTAAATTATCTCCAGGGGTCCCTTTCAACCTCAATAATTTTATGACTTTAATTAGTTCAATAGAGAGTCAATATGTACAGTGTTTTAATCCTAAGAACAAATTTTCCTTGAAATAAATTACAATTTTCTTGTATCTGTTGTCTTCCTGATCCTTCTTGAGATTTCTACCTCTCCAGACAGGAGTCCTCCAATCCTCATACATCGACCCTTAGAAGATCCATACTTGTCCCCAGAAAAAGAAAAAGTGTGCAAAGGGTTCCATAAATATCTCTAGAGAAAAGGAACAATACAACTTAAAATATAACTATAAATATTTATTAATACAAAGCACACACACAAAAAAATACCGGCTGGTAGTTCTTCCCTCTCCAAAAGACTTTGAATGATTAAAAATATTGAGATAAAGTGAGTGGGATTTCTCCATAGATTCTTGCGACTAAATTTAAGCAAGTTTAGGATATCTGCCAATGGGAGGATCCACAGTTGAGTCAGGTGCCCAAACTCCTAGAAGCTAGCACAGCTGAGATAAGTATGTGAATGTATGCTGATATGGATCCAAAAACCACTTTTAATTGTGAGCCTTCATATGTGCCCGTTAGGGATTTTTCGAAGTTAAATAAACATTATTTTTGCCACTGGGTTCTGACTGTGATCCAACCATACTTCTTTTTTCAGAGTCCTAGTCATGTCTCTGGGCCTTTCAATCATTATCACATTTTTATAGATGTTAACAGCAGGTCAAAAAACTAACCAGCTAGCTGAATAACAAGTAGGATTCTCTGCAGCCTGCAGGAATAACATTTTTACAGAATGCATACAGACATATTCACAGATACAATGTGTGAGGCATGTTCATGGGGAGTTGTATGAAAGAAGGGAAGTGTCCTGTGATGCCTTATATGTTGAAAAAGGGAAGGGTAGTTAAATAAGCTGTTCACTTGTTCGGAGGGAGCAAAAATTTTTCATAACTGCTTTCTGATTTTCTCCTGAAGGGGGCTTTCTGGTTTATCAAAAATAAATGTACGGGAAAAAACTAGGATAAGCCTAGTGCAAAGCGGCTCCAAGGTGAAGCACAGAGCCAACAACAGGCCAGATCAACAATATAAACATGCCAAAAGCCACGGCACACCAGCAGGGCATGCTGGGGGTGGTGGGGGGCATGTCAGGGAAGGGTAGGGCACGGCAGTGGGGGCATGGCACAGCAATTTGCAGGGCAGTTTGCCCAGTCAGGGTGATTGGGAAGGGCTCATTTCCAAAAGGACCCAATAAAGGCAGATAAACAGACTCAGCATCTGGTGCAGAAGAGCACAAAAAGATCCTTTCAGTCCCAGTTTCATTAGTTCACTAGTATAAGCCTCCTCAGTCATGGTGCTGACATATACTGTGGAGCTCATTCCCCTGCAGCTGCTGCAGTCACTGCCCAGCCACGTCAGAGGCCTCCAGCCACCCTGGTCTGCTGATGGCAGACAGAGCTCTCCAGGTCACAGGTTGCCAGAAGTGCCTGATGCCTCTCTGTGAGGGGCAGAAGAAACAGTACTTTTGCTGAAGCTGTACTGTGTTTGAGGAGCTGTGTCACCAGGCAAGAGAGTTCCTTTTCTGGTAAATTAGTTTTACATAGTTTGTAAGCAAAGTGTACCTGCTCCCGTAATTCTGCTGGCCCCTATCAAACAGCCCCTGACTGTGAAAGGAAATATTCATGTGAAGGAGAGGGAAGCTATGGAGGCACTCAGACACCCCACCATTGCTGAATGGACCACTCAACAGCAGCTAAGTATGTGGGGGCAACCAAGGGGTGTGCACAGAACACACAAAATTGTCTGACGGAGGTTGAGAAGAATATGACCTTCATCAGGATTAAACATCTACCAGGAAATTACAGACACTTCAGAAGAGGTCAATCTTAAAAGAAGCATGAGGGAAGAGGGGCATTTGTGACACAGGGAGAGACAGTGAAGAGGAAGCAGTAGCTACCACGGGGAGTCTGTCCATGCCAAAAGTGTCCCCAGGGCACCCTGACCCATGTCCAGACCACATAGGGCAGCCTGCCATGGGGCATTGGGAGCAGCAGGCATCCAGAGCTAGGCTGGCAGAGTGGGGGCAGCACATGGGACCACCATCTCAGGGTATGGGATGCCTCTCAAGTCACCTCAGCAGAAGGGGCAGCAGAAGTGGCAGTGATATGCAAAAATGGGGAAGGAGCGATGGCAACTCCTACATCCAGGGGATGCATGTGTCTCTGTGTAGGTGTAAATACTCGGATTAGACCTACGAGGTAGGTGTTTATTAGCATTCTCTGCTTGCTATAACTGATTTTTCTGTTACATTAAGGACATTTATTCTGAATATATAGCTAATGGATAGATAGTTACATTTCATTAATAAATTAATAAACTGCTTCAATTGTCAGAATTTATCAAAACACCTAGAGTCATTTTTTATCAGGCATCCTTGCAGCTTTTGGAACTTGGTGAAGTTCTAAAAATTATGAATTCTCAAAAATAATCCCCACTCAGTTCAACACACCTTTGAAAAGGTCTGCTTTTGTTTCAAGCTTTGTAGCTTTCCACCTTTCGTGTCAGGATACGGAAATGGAGTAGAAGGTACACATCTACCTTCTGCCTTGTTTTCCCTGACCTCTCCAGAGAAGGTCACTGTAGCTGGCTGTGATATGCTCCTCTTAGACATACTTTGTATGGAGCAGTATGTGCATTAGCAAATTATATGCATCTCAAACACAGCTGCAGGCTCAAAGGGGGTTTTTGATCTTGAGCCTGTGACTTCTATAATACTTAGAAAAGCTTAAAAAAGGACAAATCTACAAGATTATTTGTTTTAAAGGACTGGAATGTCTGGAGAGAAGTATGTAACCTGAGAAATAATAGAAAAATAATTGTTTGCTGAAAAAGAACAGACTCAAAAAGACAATAAAGGTGAAGATGACATTCAGAAGAACAAGATTTGGGACAACAGTATGTGGGTCTTGAAATTCTGGGGCTGTTAAAAATACACTTTTCCCAGCATACAACCTTTTATTGTGGTTACCTATATTCTAGTATATGGAGTTCTTTTTCAGCATGATTGGATGAACAATAGTACAATGTGATTTACAGCATGATATGATTTTTCTGTAATGCAAGTTGGCACTTAAATTACATTGGTATCCAATGCAATGACTTTTAGGCACGTCACACACACTATCCTTATGCAGTTTTCCCACTGTGTCCCCCTGGCACATAACACTTTCAACTACAGGGGCAAAAATTTTGTTGCACTTCAAGAGACAAAAGTATCCCAATGTTAAGGCCTCAGATGTGTCTCAGAATTAATTCTTATTTCTTTTCCTCATCAAGGAATTAACATACCATAGCACCATTGGTTTTAGATGGAATTATTATCAAATTCCTTTAAAAGCAGTGGGAAAAAACCTCATGCACTATCTATCGATGACTGTTGTATGTTTGCCAAACCTTTTAACTTTAAGGGGTAGGTTGACTCATTCATTTTTTTAATTGCCCTTTGTAGGTGCCAGTCACTTTATTTTGATTGAAATGGAAGTCTGACTAATAAGCTGCTGCCATGCTTATGTTTCATGTAGCTAGAGTGAGATGGAATCTAGGATAAGGATTTTAATTATACAAATTCATCTACTGTAAAGTAGAAAGTTAAAAATTTGATCAATCAATTAATTTTTACTTTCATGCTTTAATTGTACTTTCAGTGTTTTTATTTAGTGTTTTAATTAAAATACTTACATATTTAAATAATAGACCTTTCAAAAGTTATCATTAGGATTTGTTTTCAAATGCACAATGTTGTTTCTCTTTCTAGCAGTTAAAATGACCTAAATTCTTCTTATCCACTTAGCATGATTGTATATAGCTTTAAATCCTGAGACCTGGCAATTTGTGTTGCTGAAGCAGTAAGGTAATAATGAAATAAGTCACATTTTACTTTTATGTCATTACTTTCAAAGGATGAGGTCATACATTTAGGGGGAAGAAATCTAAGCTAAATGGGCTCTTAGCTTGCTCTTTTTCAGAGTTGGATTCATGAAACTAGTAATGACAATGAAAAATATCTACTATTGTCCCTTATAGTGGCTATGTGGAAAATGATCATCAGAGGATTAGGGATGACCTTTTATACCACTAAAACTGTATCACTTTGTTTATTTCCACCATATTTAGTTTATGTCACATGTAGAATGATATCATCAAATGAAAACTCATCTGGAGAGTGCTGTGTGGGCATATAAGTGTGAACCTAGTGAAGGACCATTGGTCAGAGGACTGAAGCACATGGGATATGAGGAGAGTATGAGAGAACTGAGTTTGTTCAGCCTACAGAAAACAAGATTCTAGGAAGACCTTATTTTTTGCTTTACAACTATTTAGTGTTTGAGAGAGGAACAGAGTAAAAACAGCCAAACTCTTTCAAATAAGCACAGTTGAAGTACAAGAGGCAAATGACCCAAGTTGAATCACAGGACAATTTGACTGTATGAAGAAACAATTCTGCAGGTGTGTAGTCAAGTGCTCCTGAGGGTTTCCTAGAGAGGCTGTGGAGTATCCATCCTTGTAGATATTCAAAACTCAAATGTTTAGGGCCCTGACCCATCTCAATGTCTGTGTCGCTTTAGAGCAGGAGGTTGGCCCAGGGACCTAAAGATGTCCCTTCCAACTGAGACTATCCTATGACTCTGTGATCAGCTCTGCTTACCTGAATGCACTACTCACACGCAGCTTCCACAATGCTTTTACAAAGTGATGTATAGCTTACCTATACATTATGTATTATGTACTATAATTACCTCATACTTATAAATAGAAATAGGGGTAGCAGAACAATCATTGTTTGGTTGCATATTCAGACTGAAATTTAAGATCTTCTTTTCATTCTCAAGTTCATGACCACACACTTAAGTAATTAGTATCTTTTCCACACAGAGGAAGTGTAGGTGAATTGGTTAGTTCTTTCAGATATTCAACAAGGTTTTTCTTCTGGTTTTTTTTTGGTTTGTGTTTTTTTTTTGGTTTTTTTTTGTTTTTGGTTTTTTTTTTTTTTTTGTTTTTTTGGTTTTTTTTAATATAGTGTTTCAAAATCAATCTCCTAACAGTCTTCCAGGGGGATTTAATCTCCATTTCAAAGATTAGTTAATAGTTTGACTGATATTGAAGTAAGTATTTTAAAGTTCAGTGTGAAGAAATATACTAAAGAAGGAGAAAAATGAGGGTGGTCTTGAATTTGCAAAATATTTAGTAAACCTCTGTTTTCAAGTGCAAATTATAAACCATTTGGGATTGGTACTAGTAAAATCTAAGCATTTTTACCTTATTGAATAAAATAATTCTATGTGTTTTAAGTCTGTTTTAATTTCTCAATTCCTCTGAATTTTCTTTAGACATAGTCACTAGACATAAAAGGCAAAATGAGTTTTAGACAGGACAGTGGACATTTTGGTTTTGTATTGTTTTGTTGTTTTGGTCGGTTTGTTGATTTTTATTTTTTATTTTACTTTTGTTCAGTTGCATGACAGTATGGTATTAAAGAAAAAATTTCAAAGCCTTAGAAGGTCTGCTTCCATTTTCTCCTGTGATTACACATGAAAGGGACAGGACCAGCACTGCAGGACTGTGTCAGCTTCGCTGGTCTGCTGAAACTTGCATAAGCACTGGAGATACTCCACCAAACCTACTACCTGAACTCTCTGGACTGTAACTCTTCACTTTCTCATGCCACAGAAGTCAAGTCTACACCTAACTTTGACAGGGCAAGAGGCAGATCCTGTGGTATCCTAATTCTTTTCAGAATGGTATTCACTAATTCTTATTCATCCTCTCAAGTAACAGTAGTTTTCAAACTTCTGTTTTATTTGTCCTTTCTAAATTTCACTTACAGCTTACTTAATCATACCTCACAAGGTGGCCTTCATACTTCCTTTCATAAAAATAGCTAATAATTTTTCTGTTTTGAACACTTAGAACTATCTGTCATAACTAACACAAACTTTTGCAGAATGGAAATGATCCATTTAAATCCCATAAGTTCATGTGCAAAAGATTAATTTCCCCATATGTCCATAATTGTGTGTGCCTTTCATGAATTTTTCTTTGTTGTTACTCAGTCTAACAAGATCCCTCTTTCAATCTCAACAGTGTTTTTTTTTTACTGTTCTGAAACCCTTCCAGGTCTTCATGTCTATGCCAAACTACTTTTCCTTGGTCCTCAGTGCTCTTAACTAGAGGCAAATAACTCTTCTTTCCCCTTCCTGCTTTTTGCATGTGGGCAATGAGACCACTGAGAAGAGATAATCTCATCCTTTTTCTCTCAGTTCCTGAATTTATCCAGATAGTTGTCCCTCTTATCTCAAGTCTATAAGTATTACTCCACAAAATTGTTGTAATAATGTTTTACGGTAGAAAAGGAGATACATTCTTAAAACTGTATGAGCTGCTAGTACCGTCAAATGAAGCTTTCTAGAAAAGAATCATTAAGAGATATATGACGGAATGTAAATATTCAAAGACCTGGCAAATCAAAAGGCTCCTCTTTTTTGAAGAAGTTTGGAAAAAATCTGGGGAAACTCAGTTGTACTTAGCTGTACTACAGCTGTCCTATGTTATGTGTAATACAGATATAAATATATTGAATTTCTCATGCAAAAGAAAGCTGGGGCTCTACTTTTTCTTCTTTAAAGATATTATTGCTGTTAGTTAAAAATATTGCTGTACCAAGGGTACTATAGCTGCCTGAGGCCAAGCACCAAATAAAACATTACCAGACTATGAAATTTTTCAGAAATTGAATAATTTGCCTAATATTACTACATTATCTTCCTGTTGTATTTTCTGCCAGTACACAGCTTGTTTTCACAGAAGATGAAACGGGATATTATCACATGTTAAAAAATCATAATTACAAATATAATTTGTCCAATGGAACTAACTGATTTTCTATTTGGTAGGAATAAGTCAGGCATTGTTAAGTCAGGAATTGCTTACTTAACTCTGTGGAGTTCTGGTTTTAATGTTACTCTTAATTAGTTTAATTTTGTTTTGAAAATAATTTTTAAAAAATCATAAAAATAAAGCACTTATTCTTTAATATGTAAGAGCAGCTGTCTTCATGTTTTCTGTAGTATGCTTCACTCCCCAAAGGGAAAAGAATATTCTCTGCTTCCTCGCTGCTGAGGTTTTTTTTTTGCAAAGACACTAAGAAAGCATGATTTTTTCACATCTCAAGTAAATGCAGCCAGCCCTCCTCCCCTCCTTTCCACCTTTCCTTGGCTGTAGCTTTTCATGGTCAGTCTTGGAATTCCTCCATCTGGAAGAACAAAATCACTAATTCATTATTCTTGCAGCAGTGAAAATGTTGTATTCCAAGAAATATGAATGACATATTTTTATGAAACATATTTTGGTCTTGGCTCTAGGAAGTTAGGGAAGTTAGATCTATTTTTCTTTATATTAGAAATGCCATGCCCTAAGTCTGGTTGTTTATTTCTGGTTGTCTGTTTTTACCTGAGGGAAACCTTTCTCATCTTTGAGGTCATGACTGAAAAAGCTGAGAACAAAACTGATAGCTTAATAAAGTTGTTAATCTTAATTAAAGGAGACTTGTAGGTAAATGACAGCAAAATATTTAACACAAAGATAGAGAAGAAAAAGAGAGAGTTATTTGTTTGATTTAGGGTTTTTAAAATGCGCTTTTAAAGAGTTGTTTAAACCCTAAAACCAGCTTAAACTCTTGCAAGTGCAAATAAATATCTGTGGACAGAACAGGGCAGAGTCAAGCCATTGTGTCAAATGGCACTCTAAGTGTAAACAGAATGCATTTACCCTTTTTGAGAAAAAAAATAAAATCAAAAGGTTATATTCCCTATAGATTGTCAGTTTCAAAATAAACTACTATTTCTCATATACTGGTATGCAATACTAATCTTGCAACGACACTAGGTCATTTACACTGCATAAGGTGAATCCTACTTTCTTAATAGATAACCCATTTTGCAGAACAAGGAAGTCAAGTTATAATTTGTTTTTTTCTTTTTATGTTTTGGAGACTCAAAATTTTGAAGAAAAATGAAAAGAAATACTATCCCAGGGCCAAAGTGAAAAATGCTGGTGTTAGTAATAAGGTGCTTCTTGAAGGCTATCAGTACCATTAGAGGCTTTTTGGTCCATTAAAACAAATCTCTGGAGCTGCTTGGATCTTTGTCAAATTAACACTATGATAATACCTATATCAACACTTCTCGTGAATTGAACATGTACAATATTAAATAATTAATAAGATTTTGGAAGCCATATAAGATTTACATAGTAGTAGTAGTTATTTTTATATATTATTCCTTGGCATAAGAAAGAAGTAAGAGGAAAAAAACCAAACATGAGAATCAACACACACACAAAAGACTGAATTGCTCCATATTTCTCTCTAAGAGATTACTGGCAGAGGAGACAGCAGATTTCAATCCTCTCTTACAACAGTCAGCTTCCACAGCCTCAAGAACAAATAGTTCTGCTCCTGCTCCTTTTATTAATCTTCTGAGATCTACAACTATTTTACTGACAATATCTGATTTAAAACAGTTGGGTGTTTTCTAGAAAGCTGAATACACACTTTTAACTTATTGAATATCTGGTATAAGATAATGATGCTATAGTAAAAATAATATGACTAAAGGCTGTATCCTAACAGCATTGGTACAAAACAGCTGAAGTAATATTGGCAGGATTGAATCTGGGCTCTTCTATGTTTTGATTTTGCAACCATAACATTATTTTAATAAAAAATTATGCTGTAATTATTGAATACTTAATTAGAATTATGCAAGCATTTACTGATATAATAGAATATATTACTATCCTCTCTTGTAAGTTTTAATAATCTACTAGAGGAAAATAACCACAAGTTTTCATTACTGTTGTTAAAGTATTACTAATGCAAAAAAAATGTTTTCCTGTAAGATGCATTGCAAAGTCTAAAGTTTAATCTACACATCAGTATAGTAAAAAAATTTCCAGAAGTACCCATTTGAAATTGGTCATTTGATTGTTTGAAGTTCTGCTAGTTTTGCTGTCTTCCACTTTCTGAATCAAAATACTATATGCTGTTACTTCACTGCAATTTTATAAAGTGGCTGGTATGTGGGGAGGAGAAGTGGTGATGTAAATTATCTCTCATATTTTAATAATTTCTAAAACTTTTTGTGGGGTATTTTTGTTCTTCTTGTGGTGTTTTTGTTTAGTTTTGGTGCTGCTTTTTGTTTTTTTTTTTTTTTTAATTTCTAGTGTTTACATTATGAAAAGAACATAAGTTTCTTAATCTTGCTGGTGGTCCACTGAAGGGGGGATGTGGCCAAGCCAAGGCTACTCCAGGATAGAGGCTCAGGTTCAGACTCAGTGAGTGGAAACAGGGTCAGACAGAGTAGTGGGGCCATGGGGATGGGATGGGGCCATGCTGGGATGTCAGCAGGTGGATGTAACCCCAATCCAGTCGGATCCTTCTGTGGCTGGGCAAGGCAGAGCTGAGGTGGAGCTGCACATCCGTGCTGCTGCAGAACTGCTGAAGAGACAGGCCTGGATGGCCTGACAACGGGTCCTGCGCCCATGGGCATTTTCAGTTGTTAAAAGCCACTAAAAAGCAAGACATTAAAATTCAGTTATTGATTTATATTTAACAGATTCTTTCTTTGCTGCATTGGTGTTTTAGCATGGGATGTGAGTCTCTTAGCCAAGCCATCTCCTTTGTAATTGATATTGATCTCGCCACTGGGCTAGTCCCTGAACTTTTAACTCTCCTGTTTTGTTTTTTTTTTCTAACAGAGCAAATGGGCACACCCATGTCAGCTTCTCCTGGGGAAAGCTTTTCTGTCGCTTTGTTTCTTTCTCCCAAGGCTTGCAATCAGTTTGTTTCTTAACTTGTTTGATTTGATCTATTTCTGTTTATTGATTCTTCACAAGTGCATGCTTTTATGCTCTTCAGGATTACTCCAGAAGGACATTCATGCTGAGGCAGGAGAATGAGGTGCTTCCTCTTCGTTACCAATTTTCTATTTATATTACCACTTTATTTCCATGACATTCCCTGACAGGCTGTTACAGTTAATTGGTTTATTGTAACGTTGAAAGACTTCAGTAATCATATATCATGATTTGTACACAGAAATCACTAGATTAATAGCTTTCATTTCAGACTGTACAGCATCCAAACTGTGAGTTATTAGCATAGATGATAGCTTTGAAATTATCTTTCTAGTAATCTGTTCTACGGGTTATGTCAATGCTTTACTGTGGCAAAAAGCACAAAAATATTTTCATTAATACATAAGCAACAATAGGAGCACTAAGGAGAATCTCCATCCTTCATTGCATGTGGGATGAAACATAGTGAAAATGGATAAGGTAATAAATGCCTTATTTGCCTCTGTTTTTAACAATAAGACCAATTGTTCCTGGGATATCCAGCCCCCTGAGATAGAAGACAGGGATGGAGAGCAGAATGAAACCCTCAAATAATCAGAAGTTTCTGAGAGAGAATATGCACCAGTAAAAGGAAATTTATCCTCTCAAAAATAGTCCATTTCAACGGACACAAAATAATAAAATACACATCATCTTCAGCATCAGAAAAATGAAAGAATAAAGGTTTTTATGAAAATATGTAAGATGTCCTTAAATATTAATCTCAACACATCTAAGCCATAAAACTATACCTATGAACACTTAGTTCCAGAGCAAGCCATTAACAGAAAATTTTTATTATTTGTCATAAATTACATGTTTTAAGAAATTTGTTAAAATAAACTTCAAAATATTATGTACAAGGTTTCCACTAATCCAAAGCAAAATAGATGTTTATCCCCAGAGTTAAATATTTAGCATATAGATAAGTATTTGGGGAGATGAAAGGTAAGCTCTATTTATGCCTGATTTCTTTTAAAGATATAATCTAACTCCAGGACCATGATACTGTTTAAAGGGAAGCAGATGCTATAAAAGGTAAAGTTGAGGTGGCTTTCTCCTTAGCTTGCAAAAAGTATAATAAAATATTAAGGACATAATAGGAAAGGAAAACCATAACTGTATCCTTACACTTACATACAAATAATAAAAATAATACTATTTTTCCAACAAATCATATATGCATACTTAATACGTATGAAATTAATATAAGAACTTTAAGGTGAAAATTACATAGTTTTACATTAGGAGTAAGGCATTAATGTCTTTTATATGAAAAAATGCTAAAGGGCTGTAATGAAAAGAGAATATTAAAATAAGATAGATAATGGCAAAAAATAATTCTAATACTTAAGAAACAGCCCTTGCAAAAAACATTTCTCTAAATATTGGGTTTAATGAAATTAATGTCACATGAATTTTGCTTTTCCTAAAGAGAACCTGAATACATTGTCAGAGTCCAGTATTATCTGACCACGTTCTTATAGATATTTCACGAAGGGAATAACACCAAATTTACTTATCTGAAAATACTTGATACTTCACTTGATTTAGCAGAGTGATACAGCAATGTAGTGAAATCACAACATAAACACCTCATGGCAATTGCTCTACGCAGTTAGATCACAACCTAAACATGATTCCCATCACCAATATCTACATGCTCTCTATCACATCAGCAGGCAGCCAGTCACTGGGAAGGAATGCAGAGATTCAAGCCTGTTGCTCTTTTCAAAATATATCTTGTTGGTCACTCATTTTTTTAATACTTTAGGTTTGGCTGAGACATGTATACATCTTTCCCATATTGGTCTGTCTCAATCAGGAAGACATTTTCAGCTTCTCTTGATTCACTTAGTAAAGGGTGTTTACACAAAGAGCTGCTCCATCCAGCTGATAAAGAGACAGCTGATGAATTTATTTAAAGTCTTCTGGCTGCTCTCTGGTCCCTTTGTCCTTTCTTTACAACAGCTGGGTCACTCCCCATACTCTACCCTGAGCTTCACAAGTGATTGTGCTCATCTCCTCCGTGCCTTCTTCCACACTAAGGATTTTTTGATCACTTGCACACTCGCACACACATATACATAAATGTGAAGAAAATATAATTTTGAAAATATTTTGGTGATATTAAATATTTATAGAATTAATTTGTGCTGTTAAAGAGTGTGAATTATGAAAGTATAAGACCAACACAATGAAGTGGGCATTACAGTTATTGAGATGAGGAAAAATGTTGCTTTTAACTAGGTATAGGAAGACTGATGAATTTAAAACAGGAACTACATTATTTTAGTCATGTCAGATATTAAAGTTTATGAACTGTATAAATTAATGTGGTTGGAAATTATTCTGCTTTCTCTTCTGTCTCTCTAGATTATATGAAGTGATTTAAAAAATGCCTGAAATTTAATTACGTAGGTTAATTCCTGGTTTGAGTACCCCATGTTATGCACCATAAATAGCTTGCTAAGTTTTATGTCATTTGAAATGTTTTATCATTTGCTTCCAATACAACACTTTTTTTTGTGATTCCTGCAGTCAAAATTTTCTGCAATTTTCTACATCTGCCTCCATAAAAGCAAGTTTTTCAATTCACTTCTGGTTAAAGGGAAATTAATTCCCTACCAAAGAACCAAGGAAGATACACACTTTACTGTAGTGTTGTAGATATATCTGGGTTATCTGGTTTAATTTATTTAAATAAGATGTGAAGAAGTTAGTCATCTAGACAGTTATGACAAACTTAGCAGGATAGTAGCAAGCAAAGAAAATGAAAGAGAAGGGTATTGCCATGTGCCCACCAAGACAATATATCACTTCCACTTATCAATATGAGAGGGGGAGAAAAATTAAAAAGCGCATGGGTCAAGATAAGGGATCACTCACTAATTGCCATCACAAGCAAAATAGAGTCCACTTGAATAAATTAATATGAGTTACTGCAATTAGTAACAAAGAAGGATATTGAGAAATAAAAGCCAAGGAACTACAAACAAATTAACCCCAAAACATTAGCACATTAGAAATACCTTTTAAAGATTTACTTTTTAGTTAATAATTTTTACTATTACTCTGTTACTGTGGAGTGCACAAACACACCATCCTTCCTTCCTTCCTTCCTCCCTCTCTCCCTTCCTTTCCTTTCCTTTCCTTCCCTTCCCTTCCCTTCCCTTCCCTTCCCTTCCCTTCCCTTCCCTTCCCTTCCCTTCCCTTCCCTTCCCTTCCCTTCCCTTCCCTTCCCTTCCCTTCCCTTCCCTTCCCTTCCCTTCCCTTCCCTTCCCTTCCCTTCCCTTCCCTTCCCTTCCCTTCCCTTCCCTTCCCTTCCCTTCCCTTCCCTTCCCTTCCCTTCCCTTCCCTTCCCTTCCCTTCCCTTCCCTTCCCTTCCCTTCCCTTCCCTTCCCTTCCCTTCCCTTCCCTTCCCTTCCCTTCCCTTCCCTTCCCTTCCCTTCCCTTCCCTTCCCTTCCCTTCCCTTCCCTTCCCTTCCCTTCCCTTCCCTTCCCTTCCCTTCCCTTCCCTTCCCTTCCCTTCCCTTCCCTTCCCTTCCCTTCCCTTCCCTTCCCTTCCCTTCCCTTCCCTTCCCTTCCCTTCCCTTCCCTTCCCTTCCCTTCCCTTCCCTTCCCTTCCCTTCCCTTCCCTTCCCTTCCCTTCCCTTCCCTTCCCTTCCCTTCCCTTCCCTTCCCTTCCCTTCCCTTCCCTTCCCTTTTCTTTCCAGATAAATCTATGTTATTTTATTCAGAATGCATATATGGTGTATTAAATAGTCAAAGGTATTTTCTCTACCTTTAGTTAATTCAAAATTTTGGAAAGTTGTCTAACTGTAGGGAGAGGTAATTTATATTTCATGTTTTAATTTACATTATAATTTGGAACAGAATCAGATCGATAAATATTGCTAACTTGTGCGAAATGTAGTTTTAATTTACTGAACATTTTTATTAAATCCCAGCTGGTGTTTATCTTGTCTATAGTGAATTAAATACTTTGGTCAATGAGGTCTCAAAGTTGAGTTAACCTAAGTTCTCTATGTAGTTATAGAAGGAGAGAAAGAAAAAGGGAGAGAACAAACCTTCATGATTCCCAAGGTAAAGATCTTTCCATGTTGAAATGTAACCTAGACCAAGATCCTAAACATAACCAAATTAAATCACCTAATGACAGGTGAGGTTACACTAAAAAGAAAGCAATTTAATGGATAGATTTTCTCTGATGCCCCAGTTTTTTCCAAATGTAGAATTCAGATTTTTTTAATGCTACTCACATTTGAAGAAATATCTGGGTAAAAGAATGCTTCATGGAACAGTGTACTATCCATGATGGAAATGGAGATTATAATGCAAAATTATATCTTGACATTTGTAAAATATAATATGTAAACTGAATATGAAGAATAATTACCTGTCCAAGACAATTGCTTGATGAAGGAGCAACTGCCTAAGGGGAAAGCCTCAATACCTAGTTAAATCCAAATTATATTAAAAATGATATATTAATTGAAAGAATTTATACTAAATGGTTAGCAAAGTCATAGATACCTGAAACATCTATCATTCACAACTTTTTGTCACCTAATTCTGCTTCAGGCTTTGATAAATATCAATAAGTAGGAGCAAAACATGGATTTGCTTCCTGAAAAAAATAGTTGTTCTTAACAATTCTTCTCAAGATTTTTGTAAGTAATACAACAATTGTCAACTGTAATGCAGGCAGATTGAAATACTGAAATGCTGAATTACTCTGTACAATTATGATACATTAAAATAATGTTACTGTGTCACTTAGCATATTAAGTATATCAGTAATTTGCATTTTAATATAATTCAAATCTCTGTCATGGTAACTGCCCTTCAGGTAGTTATAGAGCATTATTATATCAGGCTTTAGGTTCCTGTATGCAAGACTGAAGAATATCAACTCTCTCAATCTGTTTTTATTTAGGCCCTCTAGGCTGCAGACCATCCTGGTAGCCTTCTCCAGTTTCTCCACATTCTTTTTTATCAGGGTGACCCCAAAGTGGACACAGTGTTCCAGGTGCAACCTCACCAGCACTGAGTAAAGAGGAATAACAATGTTCTTCATTTGCCTGATCAGACTTCGCCTACTGTATCACAGAGGGGCAAGATTTTTTTTTTTTAATTAATATAAAAGCAAAATTATGGGCTCATATTCAGGCAAAATTCAGCCTAGTGTTCCCCTTTTTCTTTCCATCAAAACTGCTTTTCAGCCAGATGCTTCCCAGATTCCCCCGGTGATATGTGCCTTTGCATTTCTGATCCTTGAACTCCATGAAGTTTCTATTGGCCCAATGCTAAAATCTCTCTGCTTCAAACTCAAGATCTTAATTTGAATTTCTAATGTTAGGGTGGTTTCAAGGACAAGCTCCTGTATAGAGAATTCACAAATTCCTGATCTGAAATAAATTTCTTGATAATTTTAGCAAAATAATATCCCTGACCCTACAACTACTGCTGCTCTTGGAACAGTCATGAGGAAGGGTATTTTTATAGGCATCAAAGCAGAATGAAGAAGACTAACAAGAATTACTGAGTAGAATTGAAGGGAAATGTGTCCTACAAACTCATGCTGGTCAGAAGTCTGTGAAGCAATTAGAATTTAAGGCTCTGAATCATGCATGTCTGCAGACAAGGCCACTGATGTTAAGATTCAGTCTGATTTTATATTTGTTATTATCACTGTCTTTTGTCACTGTCTCTTCCATTGACCCTTTTGATTTTTGTCCAATTTCAAGTTATGGAAAGAGTCATTACTCTTTCTTGTATCCATAACGAGCAAAAAAAAAAAAAAAAGCAATAAATACTGTTTATTTTCCTCAGGCATGCCTGTAAAATGAAAGTCCTCACTGTGTAGTTCCCAGCTCATCTATCCATTTAAAGCCGTGAATTGACACATTTTGATAGTACTTGTAGAGCAGATAGGTGTGAATATTTTGCAAACATGCCACACAGTAGTGTGTCCTGGGCATTTTCTCCTTAAGCTCCCAGTAGTTATACTGGGTTAATCAACTTTCTTCATAGCCCCAGTATGCTGTTGTGCTCTGCATATGTCAGAAAAATAAAGCTGATGATATACCAGTGTTTTATCTATTGCTGAAGTGTTCTTACACAGCATCAAGGACCTTCTGCTTCTCACTCTGCCCTGCAGTGAGTAGGCCAGGATTGCACTGGATGCTAGGAGGAACCAGCCTGGACAGCTGGCCCCTACTGACCAGAGGGATGGGCCACACACCATATGGCATCAGGCTCAGCTATAAAAGTCAGGAGGAAGGGATTGTGCTCATGGTTATGGGATTTGTGCCTGTTACACAAGCTGAAGCCCTACCTTCCAAGTGGTGGCTGGATATCTGCTGGCTGATAAGAAGTAGTGAATTAATTCTCTCTTTGATTTGCTTGTGTGTGGAACTTTGCTTCGCTTATTAAACTGTCTTTATCTCTATTTGTGAGTTTTCAGCTCATGCTCCCCTAGGGGAGCCTTTACTCTAACTGGGAAAGCAAGTGAGCAACTGGCTGGGGGCTTAGCCTCTGGCCAAGTATTTCAGGATAGCTTCTTAATTTTTTAAATGCATTTAATTAAACATATTATAATAATGCATAAACTCCCCTGATACTATAGAATAGATAAAATACCTATTTCTAACAAATTTTGTTTGATGTAGAATTCAGTGGAAGTATTGCTGAAGAAGCTTTCTAGTAATTCTTGAAAACAGAGTTTAGTATATCCAATATAAAATGCAAGTGCTTTAGGGTACATATTGCAGGGTTGAAATTAAGGCATTTATAAAATGGTTTTATGTGGTTTTAGGAGGTATTTAGATTCAGTTTCTGACTTACCTTTTTTTTACTGAACATTGGCTATTTTCATCCAGTTTACTCATTACAGTCCCTTCACTGGTGTGCATGCTTTCTGTTTATAATTTCTTTTTCATGATTTAGTACATTTTATTTTTATGTCTCTCTTCTATCAATTCTATTTCCTACACGTATTTTTAAATATGCATGTTTCTCACCATTAAACTTTCTCTATCTGTGTCATTACCTCTGTATTTAAATCCTAACTACTACTAGTTAACAAAAATAATAGAGTCCAAAATAAACATTGAATCATCAGTGAGGAGTAGGATCAAAAGTAAAATATGGAACCACTTAAGGTAATGAGAAAAGAACTAATTAGTTGTAATGATGTTATTAAATTTTGTTTCCATATTAATATGATATCAATAGTAAGGAATTATATAATACAGAGTAATTGTAGTGTTTACATATTGGATTATAGGATGGATTATGAGACATCATAGAGAAGGCCAAATGTCTTTTTTTTTAAGCAGGACTCATAACTTCTTGTAGAGGGCAATTATGTGTCCCATTGTTCCTCAGATGCTCAGTGTAGTCAGGGTTGAAAGGTTAACATCCTAATGTCTCTAATGCTGAAATCAGAACTATTGTCTCAGAGAAGCAAGAAATATTTGGCAAAGTTTTTAAAAGGACATTAACAGTGTCCTCCTGTTGTTCCAACTGATAAGGTTTTATTTACATATTTATTCGTTTCATTTGGAAATTACACATTTGAGTTTATGTGGATATTTCTCTTTTGTTTAGCACAAACAGGGAAAAAATTGCCATCTTTTCTCACTGAAATCCAGAGCTATTACTTCCTAGTTCAAATAAAGCTGAAACTCTCATAATCTGAGACCATTATTTGGTCTACCTACTGGTTTCACCCCCTGCTTGCCCAGAGGAAATTAAATCATAACTTAATGAGATTCATTAATATTGTATTCATTCACTGTGCCCAAGAGTAATTCTAAATAACTGAATTTTTTCTGTCACCCCAGTTCTTTTACATATTGCGTCCCTTTATGCTGCTCTGCTGATGCATTACCACACCAATACAATTTGGAAGAAAAGACACATAGAGCTTAGCTTCAGCTGGTTGTGTTAATTTACGGAGACTGTCATGATTTGACAAGTCTATCCCTAATCCCAGTCTTTATCTGGTTCTCATCCATGAGAAGGCAGCTTCTGTACACCTGTAAATGTGAGTGTAGGTGTGTGTGGGCATGCAGAAGCATACACAGCTGCGCACATATCACAGTCGCAGAATGGGTCGGGTTAGAAGGCACCGCAGGGGTTCATCTGGTCCAACCTCCCTGCTCCAGCAGAGTCATCCTGGAGCACATTGCACAGGATTCTGTCCAGATGGTTCAGGGATTTCTCCAGTGAAGGGAGATTCTCCATCTCTGGACAAACCGTTCCAGTACTCAGTAATTTGGAAGTTACTGGTTTTAGATTGCTTAAAAGTAATGTAATAGTAAAATTCCCATACTCAGTATTTCTGTGGGGTTTTTTTGTTTATTAGAAGTTATAATGAGAAAAAATAATGAGTAAAATGAACACAGCCACTCAGCTGTACAAAGAGAACTCCTGTAGACCTCATTACACTGCCTGCACTGAACAAATCAAACACACGCGAATGCTAGCCGCCTTTTATTATACCCGTAAAGCGGAGTTTGGGCTCATAAAAACTGTAGCAGGCAACTTTATAAAAACATAACAGCTTGGGTTTAGTGGTTCCTTCACAGCTATCAAACAAAACAGGTTTTTCTCAAAAAAATTCCCTTGCAGATACTTATGAAACAACTGTCTTTTTTGGCATGGTGAAATGAGTATTTTCACTGTATAGTGGTTCATAAAAGAGGGAGACTGTCCTCTCCTATCTACTGTTCAAAAAAAAAATCAAAAAAATCCCTAATAACTTGTTGGATGTAATCTAAGCATTAACATTTATAGCTATGTAAATAATAGAGAAGTCATCTTTAGATGGATTCATTCAATTTCTGGTTAGACATTTTGTACATTTTATTGTTAATTTTCTGGGTAGTCCTATCTAAATACCCTATTCTCACAAATATTTAAGGAATTAATATTTTCATTAAAAGTATTCATTTTTCATTTGGACATGGATAAGATGTCTTATTTTCTCATTTGATACTCATCATCCATTGGCTTATTTTCCCATTTAAGAGCTTGTTAGGCAATCACAAAAAAAGATTATGTTTCACCTAGATGAGCTTTCCTGCACTGAAATGAAAAATGGCAGTAAGGAATAAAACCAGAAGTTTAAGAACACTCACAGAATGCATTTTATTTCAGTTTTTCATGGGAACCATTCACAGCTAAATAATACATATGTATAAATCTTTACTGGTTCCCAAATAATCTGTTATCAGAAAAATAGCTTGTTTGTCAAATAGTTTATTGGAAAAATATTTTGACATTTTCCTGCTTTATTGTGCCTTCAGTCATGAAAAGCTGCAAAAGTTCACTGCCAGAATTCACTCTACTTTTACCATAAAAACCTTACATATTTCAGATGGATTACATTAAAAATCAAAACAAAATCCTGCAAAAATTCCTAAGCAAACTCAAATTAGTTTTAATTACAATCTGGTGTAGAGTAAATTCTGACAAATTTATTTACGGTCAGATATGTTAGAATTAAAGCTGGATCATCAGCTTCTGGCATCCTTTACAAAAGTATTCTTTCTCTAGAATAGAGTTCTTCCCAATCACCATTAGGAAATGAAATAAGAAACTAGATTATGCAAAGGTTAGAGATAAATTTTATCCTTCCATTTCCCATCTAAATTTAAGGTGATGAGTTAGGCATTAGTACAGCATGAACAAAAGAAACAAAGCAACAACAGCATCAAAAGTTCTTTTTTGAGGGCTTTCTGCACCTTACTGTACTGAGCAACTTTAGAAAGAACCTCTGGTCATATCAAAGAATTTGGATTTCCAAAGGAGTGAACTCAGTTATAGGAATTCTTACCCAGATGGTGGTATGAATGAGATATGGCTGTTGAATAGATGAATCATCTTGCCTGATTGTCATTTCCCAGAGGATGGAAAGGCCTGAGGAAATTTTAGCGCGCACAACCAAAACATAAAAGGCCTTTACAAGTGTTATCTTTCTTCCACAGTTTTCCATTCAAGAGCTACCTTCAAAACTCTCAACTGTCAAATTGTCATCAACTTTAGCATCTTAATGGATTTATGGAGCAGTTTTGAAAAGCTAAACCAAAGTATTCAAAGCCTGCGCCTGCTCAGGAATTTTTTCTGATTCTAAAATATGAGCATAACAGGACTGGTTGCTGATATTTTTTAGATCTTTTCTACCCTATAGAACCTCTGGCATTATAAATATGAGCCCCCCAGTAGAGTCATAGCATCTGCTGTCTGAAGGAGTTATCTGCTGATTTAGTTGTATTAATTCACTAAAGCATGCAAAATGAATGAACAAATATTTTTTAAAATTTTTCTAAATCTATTTTTAGCAAAACAACACTCAGGCCTGGAGATTTGCCAGTAATTCCTGCCTTTTAATTTAGTCAATTCATCTGCCTTCAGATTTTGGTCTTCAAGGGCATACTTCCTTAGCTTCCTGAGACTGCTTCCTGTTTTAGAAGCTTTGGTAAATTGAAGGTGTGTATTGCTCTTACAGCTCTCAGTTCATTCACAGAGGCAATCTGTTCATCTTCATTGGCATTTAGCTTGCTCAGGCATGATTTTGTCTTGGTAAATTCATGTTGATTGCTCCCGACGACCTTGTTCTTTCCATACTTGAAAGGCTATTACAAGAGGACATGCTCCATGTCCTTTCCATAGCTCTTCCTTGCTTATAAGCGTCCAGAGTCTTCCTTCTTGCCTTTCTGAAAGAAGGGGATTTATAACTTTTATCTCCAAGGGTCTCTCCTTGTCTCCAGAAGTTTTTATATAAAGGGAAGGAATGAGAATGGAATGGGATGCAGTTCTGAAAAGCCACTTGAGAATAGAATCAGTAGATGTTCCTACAGATTGTTTTTTTCCTTCATAAAAGAAAAATATATAATGATGGCTATGAGAATTGTTACTAAGATTTAGTGTCAGTCCTACACTAAAACAAGTATTTTTGTTCTACAGGATTTGCAAAGTTTAAAAGGAGAAATTGTTTTGGTGAAGAGATACAAACAGGTGTATAGGTTATGAGTTGGAACAAAAGAATAATTCTAATTATGCAGAATTAAGATGGAAAAGTGTGAACCAGAACCAAGCTTCCACTTTAAAATGCAGACACTCAGTAAAACCTTTAAAACACGGTAAGCAGGGCATTAGATTTCTCTGTGTTTTGCTGTACTGGTGCTGCTGTGACTGGGAAGGTTTTACATACTTATGGAAACTTTTGAACCTCTTTGGCAAGAGATACAAGACAATGTATTAAAATGGGCGATTCAGATCTTGATTGAGAAAACCACAAGGAAGCTACTTCGTCTAGTAGTGCAGTTTATTTCTGTTTTAGGCTAAAGAAGTGTCTCCAAAGATGATTTAGAGAAATTGTAGAGAAAATCTTGTCTATGGTCCATTACAATGAAATAAAAATTATAATAGTTTTAAATTGACAGCATATTAAAATTAATGCAACAGTGTGATGACATTGATTAAGATGATAAATAGATTTATAGAAGACTTTACGCATAGAGTAAAGCTTTTCAAAGAGTAAGCGTTAAAGTGAAAACTGAACAAAACATACCGGATAAAAAAATCTTCATAGCAGTAACAATTTTGGTTTCCAAAGAGATTCAAGATGTAGTATAAAAAGGTAGGATAGTTTTCCTTATGTTTCTGTTAAGAGAAAAAGTAAAACAAGTACTAAAACTACTCAGAGAGAGCATGTAATTTTAATGAACAATTTTGCAGTTGTTCTTGGACAAAACCTGGGAATTTGGCAAAAATTATAAAGCTTTTTTTCCCCCAGAAATTGTTACTCAGAGGCAAATTCCATTTTGGTGGGATTTTTAAAACTACTTTGATGGCCTAATTCAAAAAAGCCAATGTGAACAGAGATAGGTTAAAACTCAGTGTTTTGAAAAGGTTAATTACTTAATGAGTTTTTAGAAAGCCCACAATGAGACAGTGAAGGAAAATATCAATATGCCCATATTTTTCTAATATGAGGGAAGTATAGCAAGACAACTGGGAGCAGCAATAGAATTTCTGTCAGATCTGTATTAAAAAGCAAATAGCATGTTTGAGTTAATGTAATTAGACCTTACTGTTGATTTAAATATTCTGTTCATTTTCAACTTGTGCAAGGCAGCTGTGAAAAAGAGA
Source organism: Geospiza fortis (assembly GCF_000277835.1). NCBI lineage: Eukaryota > Metazoa > Chordata > Aves > Passeriformes > Thraupidae > Geospiza > Geospiza fortis. The sequence goes on along the minus strand of NW_005054407.1, from coordinate 1,106,258 downwards.
TCCAAAGGACTTCTGAAGCTAGACACAATTTCTGCCTCTGTTGAAACTGAGTAAAATTTTATCTGTGGTATTATTGAATTTTCAGATCGAAAGAGTCATTCAGTTTTCTACTTTTATATAGAGGAGCAATATCAGCGGTTGTCAATCATCTATTAAAAAAAATTAGTCACAATCCTTACCACAGCCAGTTAATATCAGAAATATTATTTAGTTATATAATTTTAGAAAATAGAATATTTCCTTCCAGCATACACTGATTAATAGTAATACTGAAATAATGCCTGGATATATCAGTGTAGGATTGGTTCAATGTGCATGCATGGAGGAAAGAGACAGAGATTATCCTCATGATTTAAATATATGTGAAACTGAGAGGAAATACCATAAGGAAAATGTTATGTGGTGCCTCAATATCTGAATGCAATTGATAATATACATCGTAGAAGATATTATTCAGTGCAGATTTTTAATTTCAGGTCAAGTCCTTTCAATACTGCAGAGAAATATGAAATTTACTGTCCTCAGTGGTTAGTGGGCTGTGGTTAAACTTTTTTTTCCTATAGAAAATCTGCTGGGAAATCTTGAAATGAATACACAACAGTTAGAATAAATAGAAATGAGAAAAAGAAGGCCAAGGTCTACTTAGAATTAAATCTGGCCAAGTATGTCAAGAGCAAAGAGAAGAGCATCTTTGCTGTACAGGGAACCATGCACTGGGACAGATTGCCCAGAGAGGTTGTGGAGTCTCCCTCACTGGAGGCACTCAAGGATGGTCTGGACACAGTCCTGTGCCATGTGCTCTAGGATGACCCTGCTTGAGCAGGGAGATTGGACCAGATGACCCGCTGCTGTTCCTTCCAATCTTACCCATTCTGTGACTCTATGAAATGCTGTGAAAAGCTCATCATTTATTCAAGATTGTACCAGGAAAACCTCATTCAAATAATTCCTCCAGAAGGTAAAGGTCCCTGTATAATACAGATATGTTTCAATATTAAGTAAATCTGAACTGAGGATATTCAAGCTCATGGTCTTGAAATATATCCTCAGAGATAAATTGCAGCCTCTCAGGGCTGCAGCTGCCAACTTGGATGAAAACCTAGTTGTATCTAGAACCAAAGATGAAGTAGTTGAAAAATACAGACCAGTGCTCAGATCCTTTGATATCAATTTTAAGGAATTTCTTTCATCATGAGAAAGAGAAATGGAAGGAGAGCAAAGCTGTTTATTTGAAAAGTATTCTAAAAGAACAGAAATAATACCATTTACTTTTCTAGTCTGTTCTCCCTACAAGAAAAGTTATTGTGTCAAACATAAGGTAGTGATTAGATATAATAGAATAGATAGATCTAATAATTATTAGAATTTGTTATTATTAATAACTCTGGTAATTATGGCAAACTACTATTGGATTACTTATTTGATTTGAGAATAACAGAGCCTAAAAATTGCCTGGAATTTCAGGAGCACAGTCTTGCTCTTAGAGAGTTTGGTGACACTAATACTGCTTGAGTGGTCTGGGTTTCAAGGCTCTCCTAAGACGAGGCATCAGACAGTTCTAAGAGCCTTTGCAGAGATCACTGAAGTTGCCTCAGAGAATAACGTTGGCTATCTGCTCTTCCTGTGTCATGTAAGATCTGGTGTAGCTCAGTGAAAAGGCAGCTCCCCAGAGCCAGCATTCCAGCAACAACTGCAGCGAGGGTTTTAGCCTGGAAGTCACTCTCTGACCCAGTGTATTCTGTGTAGATGCATTTACAACTTATACTGATATACAGAATATCCACAAAGTCGGAAATGTTCAAAAGCCAGTATCAATGGTTTGTAAATCTTCTGGGTGTTTTTCTCCCCAGTTACTTGTTTGTGGCTGTCCTTGTTTAAATTTGATTTCTATCACCAATACATGATAGGTGACACTGTGATACAGTATTGCTGAAACCATTATTAACTCCCAATGAAAGAGTTATGAAAAGAAAGAGCAAGGAGAGTAAGTAGTAATTCCCTTTCCTTCCCATCCATTTCCCCTTACCCTTCATTTTCCTTTTTCCCAAAACAAATAAAAGGAAATAGAAAAAAGAATTTATCATTCTATTATTCTTTCCCCCTTCCCCTTTTTCTTTTCCTTTTATCTGCTTTAATGAGAGTTTATCCTCCTTGTCTAGAAAGATGCAGTCCCTTTGTTATTATATAAGCTGTGGTTGAATGATATTTGCTGTGCATTTATTTGGGACTAAGAGAGTTTTGGTACAGCAACGATGAAAAAAAACTAGCCAAGAACAAAGGCAGAATTGACTGTTGTCTACATATGCTTTTCCTTTCTACGTACAATACTTATATAATATGTAGACATATAGAGATGTACATACTATATATCTTTTATCTACATTTATAGACTACATATGTATGCAGAATGTGCATATAGATCATCAAATACAAAATGTGTACATGAAGTATGTATACGTTGTATATGTATGATACACAGTCTGCATCTACATTATCATATAGGAATTCTAAAATTTTTTTTGTCCTTAATATGTTAAATTGTCTAACTTTTAAAAGCATTAGACTGATTTTGTATTACTTCAGTGATTTTTTTCTCATTCAGTGAGATTTAGTGAAGTTACATGAATTTTAAATCAACATGAAAGAACTCTTTATAGTGAAAGATTGTAGTGAAACAAGATTCTGTGTCAATTCATCTCCCATTTTTTCTTTCAGTTCTACCCCTCTTATTCCTCTTTCTGTGTTTTTTCTTTATTTTTGTAATCAGTCTTTTTTTCATGTAATATATTTTTTATCATCTTACAGTTCTGCATGATATATTTTTCATTGCACCAACAGCTTCCTTCAAATTACTAATTTTATTAAAATTCTTTCTCATCTCAGAAGCACACAAGACTTGCATTCTTTCTAACAGAATCTCTTTTGGATGTGACCTTTTTATTCCAGCCTGTTTTCACTTTGGTGGTGAGTTGGCCTCAATTAAAAATTAACACCCACCAGCTGCTGGCTCACTCCTTGCCCCCAGAGGAAAATAGAAGGAAACTGTAAGAGCGAAAAATAAGAAAAAGCTTTGGGTTAGGATAAAGACAGTTTAAAAGAAAGATGAAGGACAGAACAAATTACCAAAAAACAATCAAGTGATGAAGAGGTGAGCACTTACCACCTCCTACCAGCAGAAGAATTGCTGGTCCCATACAGACTCACTGGATATTTTGAAAACTCTACATCCTGCTTTTATTGAGTAAAATGAGTATGGGATTCAGTACAATTTAGTATGGATTATTCCATTGGTAGCTGAGGTCAGTGTCTTGCTGTGTCTGTTCCCAAAATCTTGCCCACCTCTAGCTGCCATGCTGGGAGGCAGCAGAGTGAGAAATAGAGGTGGTCTTGATACTGTGCCAGCACTGCTCAGCAATCAATAAAACATTGTTGTGCTACTCAGACTGTTTTGTTTTTCAGATTGTTTCAGCCACAAGTTTAAAACATGGTACTAGGCTAACTGCTATTAAGAAAAACACTCCCATCCTAGCCAGATCCAGTACAACTTTTACCTCTAAACTTGGGGAACGTGTGTTGTCTTACACTTGATATAATTTTTTTTTTTGTGACAGGTCTCCATGGTATTTCCAGTAAGAATTCTGATTTATGAGAATTCTGATTTACTCTATTTTGATTCTACTAGAAGAAGGGTGTCTCTTGATATGTTTTATCTATTTTGTTCCACTTCTTTTGGTCAACTCATTATAGACCTGAACTTCACCCCCTGGTTGTATTTTGTTATTGTACCCTCCCCTCCTTCTCCTTTAACTCTTGATTCCTCCTCCAGTGAAAGTTGGGGCTGTTGACTACAGCAACAGTTCTGCCTCTCACACAGAAGCAGTGTGTGTCTGTATTGTGTATCCTACTTCTCATAAACTGTAACTGTGTTGTGTAGTTTGTACTAGATGTCAGAAAGTGAGACTGATTAGCATAGAGAAGTTTATATATTGCACAAGAAAAATAGCACGAGGACACCAAAACTCCCTATTCTCAGATGAGTGTCCCTACCCAATGTTACCTCATGTTATCTTTCATCTTCTCCCTTGACTTCATATTTTTGAACCTGTGTGACTAGACAAGAAAAACTCTGAAAAAAAATTCCCTGTCTTTTATCTGGACCAACCTATACCCTGATGAATCAAGAAATTCTTAGGGAAATTTGGAACTACTTATTTTAACTTATGAGGAAGAAACTGAAATTAACTTTGTTCCTCTTGAGTGAGTCTTTCCTTTCTTAGAATTACTCTTGTGTTACTAAAAATGTAAAATGCATAAATTTACAGAATTCTTCCCCTCACATGAATTACAGCAACCAGAGAGTGGGCTATAGGAGTGTTAGTCCTCTGTATAAAAGTGAATTTAATCTTAAGTCATCTGACTCAAATCTGTTCTTGAATTCAAGACAGATACTACAAGGTGTACGTACACTATTTTCTTAACTCTTCAGTACTCAGGGGTAGAGCTATGAGAAATGCACTATCCACTCACCATCATGCTCTAATCTTAAACTGAGAGAAACTTCAACAAATTAATGCATTATTCCAAGGAACTGAAGAGAGGCACTGTAGTATGAAAGACTCTAAATTCTGTAATGCAAATTAGACAAAGGCAGGACAGATCTAAACGTGCCTCTGAAACAGACAGCAAGCTATTCTTTCAAGAATCTGCAGTGTATTTCTGTGTATTCTCATTGTTTTGATTACGAGAAACCAAAATACTCCATAGACATGGGTGACAGCTTGCAACATCTCCTGTCCTCTTCTCAGACATTGAAGGCTTTAAATTTGTTCTCTTTTGTTTTGTTTTACTCTGTTTTGTTTAGCAGTCCGAAAAGCAAGAGTTCTTTTATCTTGTCCCCTCTAAAATTTTAATATAGTCTCTCTCTCAGCCTGGGTTCCACGCACTGATGATCTATAAAAGACATTCTGCTTCTGTAATCCACACTTTTCAGTGGAAATTATTTCCTTGGGTAATAAAAGGGTAAGGCAAAGTTTGCTTATTATATTTATATCTGAACCCTGGTATGATTGATTTAGAAACACAGAGGCCTATGATACAGCATTGCTGTTTCTAATAACAGGCCAGAAGACTTTTAGAGAATTTACAAAGCCTCAGGACTAAGGGAGTGAAAGGGTGATCCTAACACAACAAAAAGTGGTAGTAATGAAGTGTGTGTATAGCAGTTTTAACTCTGTTATTATGCTACCTTTTCTGTAAAGATGAGATCTAGATTTCTAGCTGTTCTTGAATTAGACTAGCACGAGGCAATAAAAACTGTGTTAGAACTGATGTTTTCTGGAAACAGGGTGAATAATAAGAATAAGGAGGAAAACGTTCCTCAAGTTAAAATTTTGGATAAGACAAATTTTTTCATAGACTAGACACTTAAAGATCTTCTCTGAAAATGAGTGCACACGACTTCTGAATGTGACCCCACAAGGTGTAAATTATCTGTATTATATTTTCATGATTATATAGTTAAGTTGTGGAGGGATAGAATGTAAGAAAATAGTGCAGAAGGCAATCTCACACCTGAGGAGTTGCAGCTGCACTAATCACCAAAGATTAGGAACAGGCCTGCCCTTAATAGGCCACAGCTGTGTCCAGTCAGAAGAGTGCTACAAAAGAGTGGGTTAGCTGGGTGAGGGGAGCGTTGGAGTTTGTTGATTGTGTTGTGGAGAAGAAGAAGAAGTCAGTGCTGTGAGGAGATGCCCATGAGAAATCACCCAGAAGGTATGGAAGATTTACAATATGGTGACAACATTAAGTGAAGTAATTGAACAGTTTTATGTCTTCCTCAAATCATGATAAAAATTAATGCTGTTAAGGTTAGTTAAGTCTTTTGTAATTTATGTGCTCATGTGATTCCAAGATCAACCATGAAATTAGGAAACTTGTAAACTTTCGCTGATTCTAATTTGTTGGAAAGCATATTTCAGTGTCCTCACTTTTCCTTTAAAAACATTTATTAATCATAAGAAATCTCTTATTTTTTGCTATTTTACCCAGAATCCTGCATTTTTCCATTGAATTAAGAGCAGTTAATCAACCAAACAAAATTTGTTAAATGATTGAGTTCTGAACAATCAAGGTTAAATCAACTTCAAAGGAAAGTAATTAGCTAAAATATTGAAATGAAAGCAAACAAAACCAAAAAAATTGCTGCAAACCTTAACCCTAAGAATTAATCCAGAAAAAATACAAAATGCACTTCAGATTTCAGCGACAAGGATATAAATTATGAAACTTGATTTAAGAACTGATGCAAACCGTCTGGTTATAAAACAACATCCCATAAATAGCAAGTTTACAAAACCATGGAAGCAAATTAAAAAAAGAAAAAAAAAAGATTAAAAGGCTGATGTATTTTGCTTTTCACTTTTTGTTGGTTGTTCATTCCTTTGTATATTTCATTTATTTAATACAAAACCTTGAGAAAAAAGGATAGAGAGAAGAAGAAAGAAACACAAAGTTCTTCTCTTTGGTGAACACTTCAGCATAAAATAATTTTGCAAATGAGACAACCATAACTGAAGTAATGTCCTAAGTGGAAATAAAAAAGCTAAAACCTTTTTTTCAAAAGAAAAGACAATTTTTGTCAAGAATAAGAGTTTCATGTGAGTCTCAGCCCTTGTATGTTCACAGCTGAAATGTATAATTTTCAGTTACTTCTTTAACCTTCATCTTATATTCTTCAATATGTGTTTCACTGGAGCAAGGAGTGGAGTCTGTAGCAGAAATGTGTTGCAGCAGTAGTGGTGTGTGGAGGAAACACCATGAGCTGCAGTGTGTCTGTTCAAATGGGGTCCAGGCTGCCTCAAGACAAGGGAAACCACAGTGGACAATATTAATTGAGTGTCAAAATTTCAATATGCTACACCAAACTTGATCCAATCAGAGAAGCAATAAAGGCCTCTACCTAAACCTATGTAACAAAGATGCTAGCAGCTATGAGAGGCTGAAGAGGCATGCTTTAGGAAGGCATTCCATGAAGTCCCTAAAGATACTGGGCTCTCTGGGAGGCTCGTGCCTATGCAGGGACACCCCTGAGGGCCACAGTCCATGGATGATTCACACTGGGTAAGGGGTAACCATGAGGGATGGTGGCCCTGAGTGACCCAGGCCAGGCAGGAGCACAAATGAGCAGAGCAGCAGAGATCTTTAAAGGCAGTAATACCGCCTGAACCTCCTAAGCCACGTAACACCTGGCTGAATGAACTGGACAGACTGAGCATAAGACACGGTGAAAATATGTAAAATTGCAAAAGGAGAGAAAAGACAATATTTATTTAGATGCAGGGGTGTGGCTGTGTGTATGTGAAAGTGTGTTGAAATATGCTTTATTTTTTTGTTGTTGTTCTTGTTTTTCTCCTCAATATCTTAAAAAAAAGGAGATCAGCCATTTGTATTGTGTGTCAACAAATTAAGATAGGTAAAATTCACACTTCTAGAGGTTTCTCTTGCCTATGACATCAATATATACGAAATTTACCATAAACTTTGTATGAAAATTGCATACTATTACACTAATGTACACCTCAGTTTACAAACTATCTATCTTCGCTTTATTAGCATACAGTAAATACAGAAATATCTTAAAACTGTATTTGGAGTTACAAGTACAGAAATATACAGAATAACTATATCCCTGTATTTCTTTATTTGAGGTAAATGTTTAAATACATTACTTGTAGTAGGCTAGAAGCTAACAAACAAGCAAGAAAACTTCAATGTAGAATTTGTGCTTACACACTTGGTTACTTAACTAATGGTCCTAGATAGGGAACAGTGTTTGATTATTGCTTCTAAGATACTATTTCAGGATAAGACAAACATTATCTTAAGTTTTGCTGTGATGTAAGTCACTAAAAGCCTTTTGAAATTTAGTGTGCTGCTTTATAAGCAGAGCCAGTCATTGTCAGTCCATTCATTAACCAAACTGAAGGAATAGATCATTAACAAGACATTACAGAACTGAACTCTATAATAAATTTTTATATATTTAATCATATGCTATGATATATTTGTAGAATATATAATTTTACATATATTTTATAGAATTGTTGCTGTGTTTTAAGACCACTGGTAACGAAGCACCATGCATCCGCTTGCTCATTTTCCTCTGATGGGATAAGGGAGAGAACCAGAAGAATAAAAGTAAGAAAACTCATGGCTTAAGGTAAAGGCAGCTTAACAGGTAAAGCAAAAGGTGCAGGTGCAAGCAAAGCCAACAAGGAATTCATTCGCCACTTTCCATGGTCAGGCTGGTGAACGAAAATCTGGGCTCCATCCCATGTAGCAGTGACTTGGGAAGACAAAGCACCATTACTCAGACTGTGCCCCTCTTCCTCCCTCTTCAGTTAGCTTTTATTACTGAACATGATGCTGTATGGTATAGAATATCCCTTTAGTCAGCTGGGGTCACCAGCCCTGGTTGTGTCCCCTCCCAACTTTTTGTGCACAGGCAGCCTACTCACTTGTGGGATGATGGGAAAAGCAGAAAAAGCCTTGACTCTGTGTATTATACAATTTTATTATACAATTTTTATAGTAAGTTTTACTTGGCATAAACAGAGCCTTCAAAATGAGGAATATTGGACATATTTTAATTATATTAACATGGTGTACTTCTTGTGCTGATCTGTGTGTAAAGAACTGGGCTATTTTCTTTAGAGCTATACTTGTTATCATTTTGTCCTCTCTTGGTATGACAACAACAACAAGGTAACGTCAAGTTCAGGCACAGCAGGAACAGGATGTCTTTACTGTTTTTCCTGCAGGGTGAAATATTCTTTTACTGTTAAACCTTGTTTTTAACTGATAGTAGAGTATAGAGGAATAATCTTGCAGTAGTGTACTGATGTCAAAAAAAAAGTCCATTGCTATGTAACATATACTATGGGGGTTTTTTTTGCTGTGTAGCTCTTTTGTCAATGAAACTGCTAATCCTGTTTTAACCCTTGTTTAAGACAGGCAGTAGTCTCTTTCAGCTAAGATACTTCCCACATGCTGTTAATAGTGGAATGTTATTAAAGGGACTAGTATGTTAAGCACATCCATGAAAACCCAAAGCTGGTCTTAGTGAACTTTAAACAGCATTAGAAAGAATAGCTCTGACCATGCATGACTTTAGCTTTAGCAGTTCTCTCTTGCTTTCTGCATTTGTCCTGCTTCTGTTATGATTCAAGCTCACAGCTGGCACTGAAGAGCAAAGAACAGAGTAATTTTATGCTTCCTAATATATACTTTTGATGATTAGATGATGTTTAAGCTGAAAGTACATTAAGAAATTTCAGCATGATCTAGGAGATGTAAAAATAAATGAATTGACAGATTCAGAGATGAACTAGGTCTCATTTTCTTCCTTTTCAAATCCTCTCTCATTTTCAGGATTTATACCAGTTGCCACATTTCCTTGATTAGTAGAGCAAGCATTTTTTAGTTATTCTTAAAAAATCTTCACTAAAAAGATATATTTTGTATTTTACTGGATTATTAGTGTACTGCATAATGATGCTCCTGACACTTTCCTGGCAGCCCCACATCCCATTCGTGTCTGTATATAAATTGTTGGTGCACATAACACAGATTTTAAAAAAGATTTTTAGTCATAGCATTCAATGGAAGGCAGACAATAGCCATCCATATGCCTTAAAAATCTGTCCCATTGTCCTTGTAAGATGTTGCTGTCACATGAGAAAAGAAAGGTATGTGTATAAATATGTATGTATTGGAAGCTGCTCCTTGAGAGCATTGATGACGGTTAGTTAGATTATGTTTTGGCAGTACCATATAGCCTAAAGTTAATTTAGCCACATTTCAATCTGTCAGTAATCTAATCATTCAGTTCTACAAAACTTCTTTCCTTTTATTTGAAAAGCTTACGTATTGAAACTTTATATTCTGTCTAATATTAAGGACAGCTTTCCTCCCTCTCAGAAAAGGAGGTATCTGTTTATTTAACTCACTTAGTGCTTTTCATCTGCATCCTAACTTTTATCCTGGTAATATGAGGCTCTGTGTTTTTTCATGTCTGAACACATAACTCTTAGGTGTATATAAATGTTCAAAAACCCATGTACATAATGGTAGATAAATGAATTTAATGATATTTCTGGATATCTTGAACAGCAAAGAGAAACAAATTAAGTTGAAACTTTTCCTGCTTCTTTTCTGAAAAAAAATCATAAATATAAAACTCAGTATTTCCTTCTACACATAGCAGATCATCAATATTCAGATCGCTGATGCAGATAATTTTTTTTTAGATATGAAAAGTAAAATTTTTTGTAGTAAGACTTGTGCATGCTACTTTCAAATATAAAAGGGGCTTTTTTGTTTGTGTCTAACACTGAAGACAACTCTGAATAAGATCTCCTGATATATTTCAGTATATCAATATTGTCTATATTGCATTTAAGTAAAACAAGAAGTACTCAATTCTCTTCCTTTTACTCGATACTTTTCTCTAAATTTGAGATGCATTAGACCACAATTCTTTATGGATAAAAAATTAGGTCACAAAAATCTTAGCAGTGTTTTCCTTTAGCTTCTTTTCTACTCATCTTCCCTACTAAAGGAAGATATTTTCCTGAGGAAGATATTTTCACAGAAAACACCTTACTTCTGTGCAATTATTTCAGGAAAATATAATTGATGTAAAAGATTAAGTATGATTTACTACCTAATTGGTAATGCAGTCCTGTAAATATTGATTATGAGATTAGTACTATTCAGTTTTTTATTTGCTTAGCTGACTGATAGAAACTGCACTTAGGAAAACAGTGTATTATGCCCAGACTGGTGAGGTTAAAATTACTACTTAAAATGATGATGTCAGAAGTTTATAAAAGTTTTGGACAACTACCCCCAGATCAATAGGATTACACTCAATAAAGTATTTGAAAGGAGAAATCAAATACATAGCTACAAAATGAGGAGAAAATGGCTAGGCAGAGTTGTAGAGAAGAATGTGGAGGTTATAGTGGATTAAAAAGTATTTTTGAAAAAATAAATCTAATTCTGAGGCAGACTAACAAGATTGCTGCATGTCAGTCAAAAAATAGTAATGGCAAGTAGAAATAGTTAAAGAAAAGTGGATTTCTAGTATCTGATGTTGGTGAGACTGCAAATGTAGTAGTGTGTTTTATAAGGATGTGAAAGAAATCTTACCTTTTTTTAAAGCAGTCTCTTTGTCTCCTTTCCTCCGCAATTTCCCTAATCAAGAAAACGTTCAGGAAGGAAGTTACCTTATTATGTTGACTCTTATGCACCAGCTCTTAAGGAAGATATTAGAAGTCTGGAGGAAAGGGAAAAAAAAGGAGTAGAAGTAGAATTGAGAAGAAAACAGAACATATGCCTTTTAAGAGAAGATCTAGGAAGACTCAAACAATTTAGAAAATGTTGCAGCAAAACTGGTGAAGTAATTGTTCACTTCAGCAATTTGGGTAATAGCAACATTATGGGGCAAGGGGAAAAAAGCAAGTATTTTCTAAATACAAATTTTTTGAGGTCTCCCCCTCTGGTGGTTTTTAAGAATGGGTTGAACAAACAGAAGTGTTCTTATCTTCCCTCAACAAATGAGGGACTATCCTCTCTCAACAAATCAGGTTTCCTCAAAGTACCTTCATATTTATAGCTACATGATTATGATGGGTCATATGATATGTCAGTTTACCTATGGTCTGCATATTTGATTATGAAAACACACCTTAATAGAAAACTGTTTTATGTTTAACTGCCCTGTAGTAATTTCCAAGAATTAAAAAGATGGAGCGAAATCTCGTCTGATTCCAGAAGGGCTTGGGCCCTTTCATTGCCATTCAGGTAACTTTTATTTATCTTTTGTTTACAGGTAAAGAAATAATAGATTCTTCTATTGATTCAAAATTTTTCTATAGATTGATTTGACCTAGGATACATTAATTGTAGAACTGAATTTCTGAAAAGCACCGACAGGTTTTAGGACTGCAAATTCACGTGAAAATTAATATTCACTCAAGTTATCCAAGAGCTTTTCCAATGAATGTATGTCTCTTAGGGATAAATAGCCAGGAGAGGTGAGGAGCAGGGGTAGTGAGGGCAGCTGTAGAGGAGGGATTACAATGAACAGTGCTTGCAGTTAGGTACAAGGTGGTTGAGATCCTCTGGGTTTAGTTTAGGGGAAAAGTTAATAGAGTAGATGGTGTCGTGGGGATCTACTGTAGGTCATCTATCCAGTAGGATGACATCAGCATATTACTATATAAGGCATAAAGAGAAATCTCTAGATCAATTGCTCTTGGTCTTACAGATGACTTCCTAGATCTTAACTTGGGACTATCATACATCATGCACAAACAGGTTCAGGAAATTGCCAAAGCATGTTGAAGACAATGCTTTGATACAGATACTAAGACAGAAAAACAGAAAAGGGAGAAAACCTGTTTGGCAGGCAGTCACTAGTGATGTTCCTTAGGGCTCAGTTTTAGGGCCAGTTCTCTTCAATGTTTTTATCAATAACCTGGACACAGGAGTTTTGTGCACATAAAATAAGTTTGATGACAATACTAAGACAGGAGAAGCTGTTGATTCTGTGAAGGATAGAGAGGCCTTACAGAGAGATCATGATAGACCAGAGCATTGGACAATTACCCATCATGTGGAATTTACATAGCAAGTACTGGATTCTGCACCTGAGAGCATAATCCTGGATGAATGCATAGACTGGGGGACAAGAGCCTGGAGTGCAGACCTTCAGAAAGGGATCTGGAGAGTTTGCTTGATGACCAGCTCAATATCAGTCAGCAATATGCCCTTGAGGCTAAAAGAGCCAACTCTATTCTGGGGGTTGTTAGGCACAGTGTAACTTACTGGTGGGAAGGATTGTCCAGCTCTACTCAGCACTGGTGCATCCTCACCTCAAGTGCTGTGTGCAATTTTGCCTTTCTAAATGCAAGAAGGATGTAAAAATATTAGAATGTGTCCAGAGGATGACAGCAAAGATGGTGAAAAGTCTAGAGGGCATGACTTATGCAGAGTGGTTGAACATAGTATGCTCAGCTTTGAGGAGGCTGAGTGGTGATCTCATTGCTGTCTACAGCCTCCTCACGGGAGGAAGCAGAGAAGGAGGTGATGACCTCGTCTCTCTAGTGTCTGGTGATAGGACACAAGGGAATCCCTTACAGCTGCATCACTAACAGTTCAGATTAAATATTAGGGAAGAGTTCATTGATCAAGCAGTGGAACAAGCTCCCCAGGAAAGCAGTCATGGCTCCAAGCCTGTTACAGCTCAAGAAGCATCTGGGGAATGCTCTTAGCTATACGGTTTAGCCTCTAGCTTGCTCTGTCTGGAGTCAGGAGTTGAACTCAGTGAACCTTGTGGGTGCCTTTCAACACAGGGTGTTCTATAATTCTAAATAAGGTATCTCGGAATACTTTTATAGAAAAAAAAAGATGAGTTTGTCCAAGGAATGACTCATCTCATTCTAAATTAGATTTGTACTAGATTTGTACATATGGTTATCCAAATTGTTTCTTAAAAGGACGCTCACCTCCCCATTTGCTATGATATCATTTTAAAATTCCAGACAGCTCCTTTAGGCATGCCTGAAGTTATGCTATTTGAACTGTGTCCTTAGTCACCTTAGTACTTCAGCATTGCTAAAAAGCCTTCCAAAAGGAAGAATAAAGAAATGCAATACATCTAAAGTTCTAATCTTCTCTATTCAATTCAAAGAGTTAGTAATTTTCTTTTGGGAATAGGATTTGAAAATAATTTGTGCTATGACAATATTTTTTTTAATCATCTCTTCATTGCACTTAAAAGTTGTTAGAAGGTCTTTTCATAAACCATAATCACTTACATGGAAAAGCTCATTTAGTTAGTAGTTCACAACAAATGAGATAAAGGTAACGTTCTGAATTTAGGCTATAAATAGTGCAATGAATTTCATAAACATTTTCAAGAAATTGTATTAGAAACAGAGTAGGGCTAGAAATAAGCTAAAACAAACAAAAAACCTCTCTAGCCTCTATTTTCTGTTTGGTGTTTTTTTTACCATTTTCTTGTCTTCTATTTATTAGATATGGGAAGTGCATTCTATTTTCACATTCTGCAACTGCCTGCATGATGTGACAACCTTTCCTGTTGATATGAATACAAATATATACACACAGATGCTTGCGGCATAACCTGCTAATTTTTTCCTTATATAAGGAAATCTCCCTAATTGTCTATCACCAGCCATGTATGTTTTTCTCATTTTAAATGTACATCAGATATTGGTGAGAAAAATCACATTTCATAAAAACAAACAGATCTAATATCATTCATTCAGCCTCTGAATGAAATCTAATGAAGCAGAAGAAACCCAATAATGCTTCATTAATCTCCTAGCTCTGAGAAAAATTTTGGGTACTTTGAAATGGAACAGTTTTCATCAATTACACACACAAAAAAGAATCAGCACATTATTAATTATTCATATAATCAAGATAAGCAAAATAGAGCCCAGTGAGGGCCCTCTGCTGAATGAAGCAGAGGATCTAGTGACAAAAGCACATGGAAAATGCTAAAGTATAGAATGGTTTTGTTATGTTAATCTTTATAGTGAGACTGGCTTTCAGGAGTCTCAGGAACCTAGAACATGAGGGAAAGTCTAAAGAAGATTCACACTCAGTAGAGGATGACCAGGCTGAGGAACACTTAAAAACACTGGATACACAGAGGTCCATGGGACTTGATGGGATGGAGCCACAAGTGCTGAGCAAGTTGCTCAATTTAATTGTAAGACAATTTTTAATTGCCTTTGAAAGGTCATGGCAAATGTGAGAGGTGTCTAAAGGATAGAAGGAAGCAATTTGCTCTAATTTCTTCCAGAAACCTTCTGCATAGAAGAGGTCTGTGTCCAGGTCAAGGGAACAGGTGCTCTCTCCTTCCTTTACACCCTTACAGTAGTTTTTCAGGTCCATTTAAATACAAGACACATTATGAAATTAATTTTTGCAAGTTTGCTTCTTGATTCCCATAGGAAAGATGATATGCACATATTGAAAGGGACTGCAGCGTTCATGAGCCGGGTCCTAACTCTTGGTGACTGAGTCGTGAAGAATAAACACACCTCCCCACCAGTCTGCCTCTAGGCTAGAGGGCCTTCATGCTAACAAAATTTTTTCTAGCAACCTTCACTAGACTGAGAGAATGCTAGAAGTGATATTAAAAAGTCTCTTCATATTTATAATCTACAGAACCATTGATTTCTGGAACGGAGTGAGATCAGAAGCAGATCTTGAATGTACAAAACATGGTTGAGGACATAAATAATATTATACCATCTTTTTACTTATTATCCTTGTCTTATAAAACATATTTTGAAAGATAGATGATAAAAAGAAAAACTAAAACTAAAAGCATTTAAAGCTAATTTTGCTTTAAATTTAATTTTAAAAGTAGAATAAATTAAGAAAATACTAAAATAGAATCAGTTGAACAGAAAAAATTAATTTCAAAAACATTTGGTAGGAGATTATATCAGAATTAATATTGATGGAACAATGTGTTTGTTAAAACAACTTCAGTTTCAGAGGAATTAGGGATAGGGGAGGAATTTTATTTTGTATAAATTTATGAAGGTAACCTGGGCCACTACAGACCAGTGAGTCTGAACTTTGAGTTGTGTGAGTCTGTAGAAACTGTAATACATAGTAAAGTAAGTTGAGACATAGGCAAAGTTATTTTATTAGAGAAGATTAATAAAGATTTTTAAGGAAAAACTTCCCTCTACAAAGACTATTAAAGATTTTTAGAGACGTCAAGGAGCAGAAGGACCAGAATGAACTAATGATATTAAATAGGTAATTTTTTTTTTTATTGTTCTCAAAAAAATCACTAGTCAAAGGTGTTTAAATGGTGTAATCACCGTCAGCTAATAGCTAGTTTTAATAGGGTAACAATGTCTTAAAATATAACAGAATAGAAACAATTGGTCAATTTTCCTAGCAAAAAAAAGCTGACATAAAATCTCCAAGATTATCTGTCTTGGGATCTGTACTTTTCACTGTAGTGAAATTTGGCCAGAGATGCAAAATAGAAGAATGAAATCTGAGCTGACTGTGAAGTTCTATAGAATGTTCTATAGAATATATTATTCTATTAATATATATTAAAACTTAAGTGGATTGATCTCACCAGAACTGAAGTACAGTCAGCTCTGATCGAAGCTAGCTGTCAACACCCCTTTTGTACTTCCTGGAGAGAAAATACATCTCTAGAATGGACTTGTTTCATCTCAATGCAGGTACTTATAATTAGTTGGTGTTTATACCCCTGATATTAATTTCCCTCAACGTAGAATTATATTTCCTGTCTGTGAGATGTTTAGAGGTATTTGTGTCTGGTTTCCAACTAACAGCAAATCTATCACAGGCCCTTTGCCATATCTTTGAACACAGTGTGGATACTTCAGATAACCTAGGGTGTCTCAGATGGCACTAGATACTTAGGCTGAGGAAGCAGAAACATTGTGAATCTCTCCATTGACTAGAAAGATAGATACTGACACCAGACACAGATGTTCATCTATGTTTGCAACTAGATAAACTGAATTCAAATGTGATCCGCTGGGCAATCAAATCATGGAACACTGGGGGTAGGAATGGACCTCTGGATGTCACCCAGTTCAACCCTCCACTCAAATTTGGGCTGCCTTTGAAGAAATATATATTCCACTATTGAGAAATACATAAATATGTGTGGAAAAACTGAACAAAAAACTTATCTAAGATTCTATTATATATTTATGATATAAGGCTTTAAATCCAACTTCAAGAGATATAACACAAGATTGGATAATAATCTGGAATTGTAAGCATACTACTCTATTGTCATCAAAACACAGAGTGCAGAGAATTATTAGAAAGAGAATGAAGAACAAAACATTAACACTGTAATGTCACTGGATAACTAAATTAGAAATGCAGAAGTTCTTCTTGCTTAAAGAGAAAAATAAGGCTATAATGTTTTCACTGTTGCAAAGAGATGTCATAAGTAATATGATAGAATATTCTTTAAGCATTAAAATATAAATTATACTGACAGTATTTTAGGTTTTTCCAGATTACACCTGATTGTTGAGTATCAGAATATATGTATGTATTTGTTTACTATTTAAATACTAATCGGTATAAAAACTGAGCAAAAGAAACTAAATTAAAAGATAGTGTTCTGCTCTGCGTGTATTAATCATAGGAAATTCCAAAAAGTCTGTATGTTGCTTATCACTGTGAGTGGTCTCAGTGTGATAATACAATAAGTTTAACAAGTACCTTTATTTGCTATTGGTTGTTATTGATATAATTTATCCACAAGTTAAATTAAGGAAACACAAACTCCATACTTTTTTTGAAAGCTACATAATAATGGAAAAATAAATCCAGCAACTGTTATTCTGAATTAATGTGAATATTGTTAGAGGCAACGCAGAACTGGAGTATGAGAAGTGATGCGATGACAGTGTATGTTGTTGAAAGATACATCCAGTACACTTTCAAAGCTCATCTATATCCACTACTCTATTATAGATCAGCTTTTCAGAATGAAAAAAGAACATAGCAATGTTAATGTTTATTTGTGTATTTGGCAGTATTTTAATCAGTTTCCCATTTTTTTATTAGTGTTATTTGGGAAGAGACACTTGTAAAACAGCTGTTAACTAAATAAATCTGAGCAACATGAGGTCCTGAATATATATTGTTAAATAGAGGGAAAAAAAGTCAATTAACACAGCTGCAGCAGTTGTCATAGTGCAATAATGGCAGAAAGGGAGCCTCAATCTTTATTCAAAACTGTATAGTGGTAGAGGTATAACCATCTCCAACACCAGTTGGGGTAGATATTCCTACCACAGCAGAGACCCTCACCTAGACACAACTGCTCTGATATTATGCTGCCATCCTCTTCTCTGGCAGTGCCTGCTGCTCTGAATTGCCCCAGAAATGTCTACCTCCGGGGCCTAACCCCGTGTGAATCCTGCTCTGGTTGCAGTGCCAAGTCACTGGAAGGGCAGCAGGAGGAGGTGAATGGGCTGTGCATTTGGAGATTCACAGGGTCTTCAAAGATCAGACACAGACAACAGACCCAGACCTTTTTCCAAGAAGAGACAACTGGAAGTTACCTGAAGAGGGAATACAGTGAACAGAGGTGCCCAAAATGGAGGGGACTAGAAACTTGAGACTTCTGGCAAGAAGTAGCAAACACAAGTTGCTGTGTCTGAATACAAGAAAAGTTTTCTCTTTTTGAGGGGGAGGAAACACAAGGTTGCTAAGAGAGTTTGTAAAATCTCCACCCTTGGAGACATTTGAACCTCAACTGGACAAAACAACACAGTCAAATGGAATTTGCTTTGAACTGAAGATTTTGCTAGGTGGCCTCTAGAGTCCCTTTCCAACCCACATGGTTTTGTGATTCTATGATTGCTTGAAGAAATTCTTGTTGCATAACCTCAGTTCTAAATGTATTCATATTTTACTCTTCTTTATAATTTGCTTTAGTTCGATCTCACTGCTGTACTGAACTGAAACTCATCTTTCTTTTGTCCCTTTCTTTCATCCTTCTTTTTTCTTTTGAAATGGCACAAAATCTTTATACCACTTTCATTTGCTTTTCAAGACTACCGTCAAAGTACTTTCCAAGAAACTCTCTGGTAAAATTGCAGGGCAGAAGCTTTCCCTTGTTAATATAGCTTATGTTATTATAGCAGGGAATAGAATCTGAATATTTCATTTATGTGAAACAGAATAAAAGACATGTTTATATAACAGTTAGAATTCCTTCTTTCTTTATATTTTTGGAAAAAAACCTAAAACTTTAATCTCTGCCTTGTGGTCCAGTATTCTGCTATTTATTAGGAAGTAGGAACTTGAACAAGTGAAGCTGTGTTTCTTCTTTAAAAGTACTTATTATAAAAGGAAATTGTTTTCTTAACTGATATGTACTTCTGAATTTTAACAGTGGCTATTTTCTTAAAGTTTTCTCAATATAGCTGAAGCATTCTATATCAAGAATTTTGCCCTTGTTATCTACTTATGAATATCATGTAAAAGGATTTATAAAGTGTTCATTCAAATGCTTTGCTGTTATATTCAAGAGATGTGACATGATCTGTTTTATACAAAGTTATAAAAGGAGAGACTTAGTATCATTATTATTTATTAATAAGTGGATAGGTTTTTTCAGCTAATTTTTTTTTGTTTATCATTTGAAGTAATAAAAGTTTAAAATTTCGTTTCAATGTAGAGTTGGAGTATACAGTCATTTATTCATTTATTACACCAGATATATTGATGTTCATACCTCTAAATCAAAATCAAGATTTTGATTTAGATGTATACAGTTTTTAATAATCTTTCAGTAAACAATTGCTGTTCTGCTAATGGTTGACTACAACTTAAAATTCTCTTTTACCTGAATAAAAGAGCTTTGAAGGCCACAGGCAACCTGAAGACAACACTGTAACAACTAGAGAACTATACAATTGTATTTAAGGAAAAAAGAGAAAAGGCATTTAAAGGCACTTAGAATTCTAATAAAAATCACTCATCAGACTCTCACAGAATGCTTATAAATAGTAAATCAGTTGAAAGAAGGTGAGATCATTTTTGAAGACCCTATCCTGTTCACCATCAATTTAATGCTTCAGTTAAGTTTTAAGCTGTTAAACATTTAATGGAATAAGAAGTGGAAGATGGGTTTCTTTCTGTGTAAGTTCTGCCAACCCCACACAGAATAAGTCTGACATTTCCTTGTGCTCAGTTAAGGTTTAATTAATGCGATAATGAGAAGCTTCTAACAAATTACAGAAAAAAGGGAAAATATTTCCTCCAACATTTAATGCCAAAATAAGTATTTGCATGCATAATGAAACAACATGTAATTAAAATGCACATCTTTTGCAATATTCATTGAACTGTAGAATGGTTTGCATTGAGAGGGACCTTAATGACCCATTAGATCTG